>NC_064638.1:305039455-305342485 GCF_023864345.2 Schistocerca serialis cubense
GCGCTTGAGGAACATGCACATCTACCGGACGGACAGACGGGACCAACGGAGTGGAGGGACCACAGTTCTGATCAAAAAATGTATTCGTCACCACCAAGAACGTTTACCTCAACTCCAGACTTTAGAGGCCACGGCAGTAACAATCCACACGACGCTCGGAAACATTACCTGTATTGCGGCTTACCTTAGCCCAAAGAAGCCTCTCCACCCAGAAGATCTTTACTCCGTTACAGAGGGTTACGACAAGATCCTCCTTGGAGGGGATCTTAATAGTAAACATGTTGCCTGGAATTCCCGTAAGACTAACCCAAAAGGACATATGTTGTTTGCACTGGCTGAGAATTTACATATTTCCGTCCATGGACCACGGGAACCGACGAGGATACCTTACGTCCAGACACAAGACGCTGGTTCTAGACATCGCCATAATCAAGAACATCAATCCGAATCTCCATCTGCGGACGCTGGATGATCTTTCGTCGGACCACAGACCGGTGTTAGGACTCATAGAGAGGGCTACTTTGCAACTCCCACTGCCGACGACAAGAACTTACGACTGGCAGCAGTTCCAAGGGTACCTCAACAACAATGTGCGACCAACCCAGGTTGTTACTACAAGAGAAGCGATTGATGTGGCAGTCGCAGTACTCACGAAGAAGATTACCAGTGAGAAACAACGAGCACTCACGGAGCACCTGCAACCGGAAGTCAATTATGACGAGTTTCCACCACCACTGCAGGAGCTTAAGACAAGGCGCAATCGCTGTCGGAAACGATGGGTCCGTTACCGTCATCCGGACGACAGACGGGAAACTCACAGACTAACCCGAGAACTCCGGCGGAAGGTTCAGGACTGGAAGCAACACACATGGGAACTCAAAATGGACAACTTTCTATTACGCACCAAAGATGAATGGCGAATAGTTAAAAGTCTCAGACAGCAACAGCCCCCCAAAAGGGCAATTCGAGGACCCCATGGCCTCTTGTACGACTCACTGGCGCAGGCGGAGCTGTATGCGGATACATACCAACAACAGATGACTACGCCCCCCACGGAGGATGGAGATGATGCACACCACCGTGCAGAGGAGGCCACAGCGGCGGAATGGGAAGCTATTCGGGACGCCCCGACTAACACTATGCCCCGGCTGACAACGCCGGAGGAAATTCGGAGGATTATCAAGTATAGCAAACACACCTCACCTGGAGCAGATAGAATCAGCAATACGGAATTGAAACACCTCCCGAGAAAGCCTGTTGTGCTTCTCACCCGGATAGTGAACAGCTGCCTCAGGATTGGATACTTCCCAGAGGCATGGAAGATTGCCAGAATAGTGCCAATACCAAAACCGGGCAAGGATCTCTCACACCCTGGCAGCTACAGACCCATAAGTTTACTGTCGACGCTGGGAAAGGTACTGGAACGTGTCCTACTGAAACGCCTGATGGACATCCTTGTGGCACACAACATCATCCGACCGGAGCAGTTTGGCTTCCAGGCGAAGCTATCGGCTGAGTTACAACTACTGCGCATCACGGAATCTATCCAGGACAATTTCAACAAGAAACGACATACTATTGGAGTCTTTCTCGATATAGAGAAGGCTTACGATAAAGTATGGCAACGCAACTTGATCGTCAAGCTCCGACGTACCACTCCCCTACCAGACTGCTATTTAAAACTTCTCGACAATTTTCTTCAGGATCGCAGATTATATGTTCGCATTGATGACAAGAATTCAACAACACGGCCTGTCCTTGAAAGACTTCCACAAGGATCGGTCATCTCTCCACTGCTGTTTAATTTATATACACTCCTGGAAATTGAAATAGAACACCGTGAATTCATTGCCCCAGGAAGGGGAAACTTTATTGACACATTCCTGGGGTCAGATACATCACATGATCACACTGACAGAACCACAGGCACATAGACACAGGCAACAGAGCATGAACAATGTCGGCACTAGTACACTGTATATCCACCTTTCGCAGCAATGCAGGCTGCTATTCTCCCATGGAGACGATCGTAGAGATGCTGGATGTAGTCCTGTGGAACGGCTTGCCATGCCATTTCCACCTGGCGCCTCAGTTGGACCAGCGTTCGTGATGGACGTGCAGACCGCGTGAGACGACGCTTCATCCAGTCCCAAACATGCTCAATGGGGGACAGATCCGGAGATCTTGCTGGCCAGGGTAGTTGAGTTACACCTTCTAGAGCACGTTGGGTGGCACGGGATACATGCGGACGTGCATTGTCCTGTTGGAACAGCAAGTTCCCTTGCCGGTCTAGGAATGGTAGAACGATGGGTTCGATGACGGTTTGGATGTACCGTGCACTATTCAGTGTCCCCTCGACGATCACCAGTGGTATACGGCCAGTGTAGGAGATCGCTCCCCACACCATGATGCCGGGTGTTGGCCCTGTGTGCCTCGGTCGTATGCAGTCCTGATTGTGGCGCTCACCTGCACGGCGCCAAACACGCATACGACCATCATTGGCACCAAGGCAGAAGCGACTCTCATCGCTGAAGACGACACGTCTCCATTCGTCCCTCCATTCACGCCTGTCGCGACACCGCTGGAGGCGGGCTGCACGATGTTGGGGCATGAGCGGAAGACGGCCTAACGGTGTGCGGGACCGTAGCCCAGCTTCATGGAGACGGTTGCGAATGGTCCTCGCCGATACCCCAGGAGCAACAGTGTCCCTAATTTGCTGGGAAGTGGCGGTGCGGTCCCCTACGGCACTGCGTAGGATCCTACGGTCTTGGCGTGCATCCGTGCGTCGCTGCGGTCCGGTCCCAGGTCGACGGGCACGTGCACCTTCCGCCGACCACTGGCGACAACATCGATGTACTGTGGAGACCTCACGCCCCACGTGTTGAGCAATTCGGCGGTACGTCCACCCGGCCTCCCGCATGCCCACTATACGCCCTCGCTCAAAGTCCGTCAACTGCACATACGGTTCACGTCCATGCTGTCGCGGCATGCTACCAGTGTTAACGACTGCGATGGAGCTCCGTATGCCACGGCAAACTGGCTGACACTGACGGGGGCGGTGCACAAATGCTGCGCAGCTAGCGCCATTCGACGGCCAACACCGCTGTTCCTGGTGTGTCCGCTGTGCCGTGCGTGTGATCATTGCTTGTACAGCCCTCTCGCAGTGTCCGGAGCAAGTATGGTGGTTCTGACACACCGGTGTCAATGTGTTCTTTTTTCCATTTCCAGGAGTGTATTAACGACCTCCCGACGGTGCCACATGTTACTGCCAGTTTCTATGCCGACGACACAGCGCTCCTGATGCAGGCACCAGAATGGACCACCTCGTCACACGGATGCAGCGCCAACTAGATTTAGTGGACCACTGGACCCACATGAACAAAATAACGGTCAATGCGGAAAAAACCAAAGTTATTGTCTTCACACGTCGGAGACCCATCGTCAATGACCGCCTGCGGATATCAGACCAGCCACTCCCCTGGGCAACAACTGTAAAATACCTGGGAGTGCATCTAGACGCCAAACTGTTGTATAGTCATCACATTATGGAGAAGAAGACGTCTGGCCTCAGAATGCTGGGAGCTCTCCTCCCCTTTCTGAAGAGCTCATACCTCAGCCAACGCACGAAACTGCAGTTGTACCATGCCACAGTCGAACCATCCATTTTGTATGGATCGACCTCTTGGGGTACTACGTGTGCCACGAACTACAAGCAGTTACAGGTTGTACAAAGCAGATGCCTGCGATGGATCACAGGAGCCCAATGGTGGATCTGAAATCAACACATTCATCGAGCCTTAAGCGAATCTTACCTCTCAGACAAGGTCAAGGAGAAGGCACGAACCTTATTTCGGAAGTTGGACATGATACGTGACAGTACACCACAACTCACCACAGTAGGGGCGGTAGAACCCTTACGCAACCACAAATATAAAGTACCGAAGGCGATAGTATTTGAGCCTCCGTAAATGATATCCCTACGTAATTCTCCATAATTTAAGGACATATCGTCCTTTAGCACTTCTACACACATGTTTTCAAACACACATCAAAAGCAGCGAGTTAAAGGACCCTTCTGTGTGCCCAAACTAAAGCTGAAAGAAGAATAAATAAATAAAGAGAAAATTTTTACCCCTTCCATTCCCTACAGAAGTAAAAATCAACGAAGTTGATCAGACTTCAGCACCACCACAAAAAAAAAAAAAAAAAAAAAAAAAAAAAAAAAAAAAAAAAAAAAAAAACATTCCGCCAGTGCGGACGGTATTTCCTTCGTGATACATTACCCGTGTTAAAATGGACCGTTTACCAATTGCGGAAAAGGTCGATATCGTGTTGATGTATGGATATTGTGATCAAAATGTCCAACGGGCGTGTGCTATGTATGCTGCTCGGTATCCTGGACGACATCATCCAAGTGTCCGGACGGTTAGCCGGATAGTTACGTTATTTAAGGAATCAGAGTATTCAGGCACATATGAAACATCAACTACGACCTGCAACAAATAATGATGCCCAAGTAGATGTTTTAGCTGCTGTCGCGGCTAATCCGCACATCAGTGGCAGACAAATTGCGCGAGGATCGGGAATCTCAAAAACGTCGGTGTTGAGAATGCTACATCAACGTCGATTGCACCCGTACCATATTTCTATGCACCGGGAATTGCATGGCGACGACTTTGAACGTCGTGTACAGTTCTGTCACTGGGAACAAGAGAAATTACGGGACGATGACAGATTTTTAGCATGCGTTCTATTTAGTGACGAAGCTTCATTCACCAACAGCGGTAACGTAAACCGGCATAATATGCACTATTGGGCAACGGAAAATCCACGATGGCTGCGACAAGTGGAACATCAGCGACCTCGGCGGGTTAATGTATGGTGCGGCATTACGGGAGGAGGCAATCTAAATGGTGCAATGTATGCTGATTTCCTACGTAATGTTCTACCGATGTTACTACAAGATGTTTCACAGCGTGACAGAATGGCGGTGTACTTCCAACATGATGGATGTCCGGCTTATAGCTCGTGTGTGGTTGAAACGGTATCGAATAGCATATTTCATGACAGGTGGATTGGTCGTCGAAGCACCATGGCCCGCACGTTCACCGGATCTGACGTCCCCGGATTTCTTTCTGTGGGGAAAGTTGACGGAAGGCGAACTACTCACTGTTGAGAGGAATGTCGTTACACGTATTGCCAAATGCATTGAGATTGACAGACATCATTTTGAGCATTTTTTGCATTAATGTGGTATTTACAGGTAATCACGCTGTAACAACATGCGTTCTCAGAAATGATAAGTTCGCGAAGGTACATGTATCACATTGGAAGAACAGAAATAAAATGTTCAAACGTACCTACGATTTGTATTTTAATTTTAAAAACCTACCTGTTACCAACAGTCCGTCTAAAATTGTGGGCCATATGTTTGTGACTATTACAGCGCCATCTATCACAAAGCGAAAAAAGTGGCCCAACTAAAACATTCATATTTCTTTACGTACTACACGAATATGTAATAAAAATGGGAGTCCTATTTTTTAAAAAAAACGCAGTTTGATATCCGTTTGACCTATGGCAGCGCCATCTAACGGGCCAACCATAGCGCCATCTGGTTTCCCCCTTCAAGCCAGACAAGTTTCGTTCTTTGTAGTTCTCTCGTTTGACGCTTATTTCGTGAGATATTTGGCCCGGTCACGATCAATGGACCACCCTGTACAATAACCAGCTATTCGTAATTTTTCTCTATTGTAATGGTATTTTAATATTTTTAGCTAATTGTCTGGAATTTCTGGAGAAGACCTCCGTAGTCGGTGTTGAAACCAGGTTAAAAAAAATCTTGCTGCAATCGGTTGTCTGTATTACACAAATCATATTCTTGTACGGTTGCTGTCACACAGCCACGTTTAAAACTGGAACACTATAAACGTAGGTTTGCCTTTCCTTAATATATCTTCTGGCTTAAATCGCAGTGTCAGTATTGCCTCGAGTATTCCAACATTTCTACGAAATACACATTCATCTTCCCCGAGCTCAGCTTCTACCAATTTCTCGATTCTTCTGTTAATAATTCGTGTAAGTAATTTTGTTACCATGACTGATTAAACTGATACTTCGGCAATATTCTTACTTTTCGGCACCTGATTTCTTGGAACTGCAGTTATTACGTCATCTTGTAGTCCAAGCGTGTTTCCCCTCTCTCATACATCTTGCACAATAGGTGGAATAGTTTTGTTGTGGCTGCCACTCCCCGAAAGATATCAACAGTTGTGGGGGAATGTCACCTACTCCTGAGGCTTGCTTCGTTTTAGGTCTTGCAGTGTTCTCTCAAATTCTTCTCGCAGTATCATATCTCCCATCTCATCTTCATCTACTTCTGCTTTCTTTTCCATAATACTGCCTTCAATTTCATTTAATCAGTTATAATAAATTGCAGTTAAGAGCAACGATCGGATGTGATAAAATTGGGAAATATTTGCAAATTAATGCAGGCAGTAGCACGAGTCTGATGTTCTACGAGTATGATAAATTTTTCAGCAACAATGTTATTCAGAAATGGTGATCCTACAAAATATACTTAAACGAAGTTTTAGAAAAATAAATATTGAACAGCAGTTGCTGTTGTGTCGAATGTGGCACGAATGGTAGCAGAGTTTCCAATAATTTAACAATTCATTGATAGTTCGAAAGTTAAAAGTCCCACTTGTAGCTGAATTTTACTACATTTCCGATGCCCCAAAGCAGAAGTCTTAGAAAACTTTCCTATCACACAGTATATTACCAACGCCTCTGTCCTCCTACATCAAGATATCAAAGTAAAACAGATAGTAGGAAAAGCAGACACAAGACTCAGATTCCTAGGAAGAATCTTAAGGAAATGTAACTCATTCACGAAAGAAGTGATTTATAAGGCGCTTGTTCGCCCGATTCTTGAGTATTGTTCATCCATCTGGGGTCCCTATCAGGTAGGACTCATAGACGAAATACAGAAGATCCAACGAAGAGCGGTGCGTTTCGTGACGGGATCGTTTATCTGGCGAAAGAATGTTACGGAGATGCTAAACAAACTCCACTGGCAGACGTTACAAAAGAGACGTTGTGCGTCACGGAGAGATTTACTACTGAAATTTCGGGACAGCACTTTCAGGAGGAGTCAGACAACATATTACTTCCCCCCACATACATCTCGCGTATTGGCCAAGATGAGAAAATTCGAGAAATTAGAGCCAATACAGAGGCTTACCGACATTTATTCTTCTCACGCACTATTCGCGAGTGGAGCAGGGTTGGAGGGATCAGCGAGTGGTACTCAAAGTACCCTCAGCCACACACCCTTATGTGGCTTGCGGAGTATGATGTAGATGTAGATGTAGATGTAAAACTTTGTTACCGTCTCCTCCTATGGCCCAAACAGAAATGTCCTTCTCGCTTCTCCCTTGTGCCCAAAAGCACTTCCATTTCCCAGTGTTCTCCAGTGACTTACCGCTTCTTCCAATGAAGACTAGGTATAACCCCACAAAACGTACGAGTTGCTTACAATGTCATAAAATGCAGAAAACGGATCACCATTTTAATACTAAAAATTCTACAAAGTAGTTTCCAACGAAACTAAACAAGATATTGTTCAAATCAACGCTTTGAATTAAATACGAGGAGTATTCGGAAAGTAATATCCGATTGGTCGCGAAATAGAACCCACAGTGAAAATCAAAAATGTTTTGTTTTCAACAGTCTGCTACGTCTTCGAGCTACTTCTCTACATAGTAACCGCTCCGACTCAGACATTTGTTGTAGCGTTGTAACAACTTTCCAATATCCTCGTCACCCATGCTTTCCAACACTTCTCTACGGGTTGCCTTCAGCTCGTTGTCTGTGCCAAAATGCTGCCTTCATGGACAGCGATTCATGTGAGCAGAGATGAACATCAGAGGGGTCCAAGTCTGGGCTGTAAGATGGGTGACCAAACACTTCCCTTAGAAAACGCTGCAGGGGCGTCGTCATTATCCCTGCAGTGTGCGGCCGAGAACTGTCCCGAAGAAGGAAATGCATGACAGGTTCGTTATGTGGGGTTGCATGAAACCAGGCAAAACCTCGCAGTGGGAACTCATACTTAGCAGAAGACACTATTGTTCTAGACATCTCTACGTGCTCACTGTGTGCTAAGAACTGAAAAGAGCGACCGACAGGCATATCAGAGACGCTGCCCAACTTATCTGTGCAAATCTCCATCGGATTTTCATTATAGTTTCCATTTCGCGATCTATCGGACCTTATTTTCCGAATAGCCCTCGTTAATGCATATCAGTGTAGTGCAGATGCTATTAAACTGAGGTGACAAAAGTCGTGGTCTAGCGATATGTACGTACATAGTAGTGGGGGTACGCAAGGTACGAAAGGGCAGTGAATTGGTGAAGCTGTCTTTTGCGCTCGGGATTGATGTGAAAGTGTTTCCAGCGTGATTATGGCCACACGACGGGAATTAACAGACTTTGAACGCGGAATGGTAGTTGGAGCTAGACGCTTGGGACATTCATTTCGAAAATCGTTAGGGAATTCAATATCCCGAGATCCATAGCGTCAAGAGTCTGCTGAGAGTTCCAAATATCAGGCGTTACCTCTCACCTCGGACAACGCAGTGGTCAACGGACTTAACTTAACGATCGAGAGCGTAGAACGTCAGCGCAAACAGACGAGCAACACTGTGTGAAATAACTGCAGAAATCAATGTGTGACGTATGAGGAACTTATCCGTTAGCGCAGTGCGGCGAAATATGGCGTTAATGGGCTAAGGCAGCGGACGACCGACGCGAGTGCTTTCGCTAACAGCACGACATTGCCTGTAGCGCCTCTCCTTGGTTCGTAAACATGTTGGTTGGACCTTCGACGACTGGGAAACCGCGGCCTGGTCAGATGTTTCCCCATTTCAGCCGGTAAGAGTTGACGGTAGAGTTCGAGTGTGGCTCAGCCCCCATGAAGCCATGGACCCAAGTTGTTAACAGACCACTGCGCATCCTGCTGGCGGCTCCATAATGGTGTGGGCTGTGTTTACATAGAATGGACTGGATCCTCTGATCCAACTTAACCGATCATTGACTGGAAATGATTATGGTCGGCTACATGGAGAAAATTTGCAGCCATTCAACAACGATGGAATTTATGTGTATGACAATGTGCCACGCACCGAGTCGCAGTTGTTCGCAATTTAGTTTAAAGACAGTCTTGACAATTCGAGCGAATGATTTGACCGCCCAGATCGCCCGACATGAATCCAATAGCACATTTATGGGACATAATTGAGAGGGCAGTTCGTGCAAAAAACCCTGTACCTGCAATACTTTCGCAATTATGGACAGCTACAGAGGCGGCACGGCTAAATGTTTCTTCAGGGGACATTCAACGAGTTGTTGAGTCCATGCCAGGTCAAGTTGCTGCCGGGAAAAAGGATACTGAACACAGTAATAGGAAGTATCCCATGATTTTTCTTACCTCAATGTATAATAAAACAAAAACAATTACGTTAGAATAAATTAAATAATCTACATAAAAAAGCCTCACTGCTTCATTTTACTGTACGAATGTGGAAGACTGCTGGTTTGAAACATTTACGTAATAAAATATATAAAACAACTATAACATGCAGGAACTGAAAAAGTACAGTAATTTTGCTTGTTGCGATAATAGCTATGGTGTCATGCTATTATCCAACACCTAGTTGATCGCGCCGGTTTACATCATTTAATATTAATACTTGAAATGTTTGTAAATATTTTATTAATTTTGGTGTAATTTCTAACTTCTGTGTTTTAAATGATAGAACTGTGGTTGACGTGCTTGGCTTTGCTCTATATTTTTTTCTCGGGTCATTTCAGATCATAAATGTACGGTGTTTGGATCACTTCAGAACAGGCGGGCTGCCGACACCTCTTCCGCGGCTATTGGGGTAAAACTTGCTGAACGTCTGCGTTAATCCTCCCTTTGTCACCCACTGTTCGCCCTTGCCAGCAGAACTCCCGACCGCCACCTGACCAACAATCAAGTCTAACTCTTTGAAATATTATCAACCAGCCTTCGATTTATCCAGTGTACACGTCAAGTTATATCATCCTGCTCGTATTCTAAGGATTAGGGCGATTAAACAGTTGTTTCCCTTCATCAAGCCAAGGCCTTACTCGTACTTCGTCGCATGCCGTATTTCCTGTTGTTCCACTTTTGTTTTCTATTACAATTTTTCCCTATTTCTTCCTCCTCTTCCTATAGTTGCTGAACAGTTCGAAAAAAACTTGAGTCTCATTTCAAATAGGCACCCGACACATACAGTGATAGTCGGTGATCATTTCAATCTACGGTCGATACGCTGGAAAAATTATACGTTTAAAACCGGCGGCAGGCATTAAACGTCATCCAAAATTGTACTGATGGCTTTCTCAGAAAATTATTTTGAACAATTGGTTCATGAGTCCACTCGAAGCGTAAATGGTTGCGAAAATATACTTGACCTCTTAGCAACAAATAATCCTGGACGAATGAGTATCGGGACGAATACAGGGAATAGCAACCACAAGGCAGTTGCTGCTAAGCTGAATACCGTAACACCTAAAACCATGAAAAAGAAACGCAAAGTATATGTATTTAAAAAAAGCTGATGAAAATACTCTTAATGCCTTTTTAAGAGACAGTCTTCACTTCTTACGATCTGATCATGTGAGGGTAGAAAAGTTGTGTAAGCTTCCCATAGTACACAAAACATGTCAGATCGCTGTTGCAGAAGCAGCGAAAAACACATGCCAAATTTAAAAGAATGGAGAATCCCCAAGACTGACAAAGTTTTGCAGAATTTAGAAATATAGCGCGTACTTCGATGCGAGATGCTTTTAATAATTTCCGCATCGAAAAAGTACAAAGAAGAGCAGCTCGTTTTGTATTATCGCGAAATAGGGGAGACAATGAGACATGAATTGGAGTGGCAATCACTAAAACAAAGGCGTTTTTCGTTGCGACGGGATCTTCTCATGAAATTTCAATCACCAGTTTTCTCCTCCGATTGCGAAAACATTCTGTTGGCACCCACCTATGTAGGGAGAAATGATCATCACGATAAACTAAGAGAAATCAGGGCTCGCACAGAAAAATTTAAGTGCTCGTTTTTCCCGCGCGCCGTTCGAGAGTGGAACGGTAGAGAGACAGCATTAAGGTGGTTCATTGAAGCCTTGGCCAGCCACGCTTCTCAAGGCGCTGCATGTAAAGTACCAAACAGGCAACACAGCAACTACGAGAACGTGGTGCTCGAGAAAAACTGCTATTGGGTGACGGCTGGCAGTAGACTCGTCAATGTGTTAATCACGAAGTTTGTTGGTTGTTGACTTCTATTGGAGAGCGATTGTCAACTTCGCTTGACGCAACACGCTGTATAGTTGTGTTTCACATCGATTCATGTACAAGTTGAAAGGGCTTTAGTTATTAGTTGCCGAAAAGAAGTCTTGAGGAAAAGGCTTTTACCTTGCAACGCTCACTTTCTAGGTTAATGTTTGAATGAAATTTCCGCCATTTCGCTGTACAAAGCTCTTTATTTTAGGTTACTGTCATGATTTCAGATTTAAGCCATTGTCAAATATAAAAATGTTGGATAAGGTCTATTGAAGTTGGTGTCCCAGCGTTTAGACAAGTACAAAATCACCAAAATGTGTGGCACACAGGTAGCAAATATGTGTTTTCCAGCCATAGGACAACTGAGCCATAGAATGTACGTCACATCAATACAACGGTTACATGTGCACTGCAATGTACACATAACCGCAGTATTGAAGTTCCTTCTGTGGCTTAGTTCTCCTAAGGCTGGAAAACATGTCTGCTGCCTGTCTGCCATACATTTTGGTGATTCGACACCCAGGTTAATAGATCTTGCGATGACTTCACTTAACAAAGTCTAATTATGTGCATCCAACATTTTTGTATCTGATAATGGTTTGAGGCCGAAATCGTGCAAGAAATATAAAATAAAGTAGTTTGTACAGTCAGATGGCGAAAATATTCTCCAAACAGTCTTAAATGACCGTGGATAAAAATGCGAAAATATTATTCTAGCTTAATATTTGCATTCAATAGAAAGAGCTTCACAACTGAACGTGTTGGTCCAACTCGGTGCCTTGCACAAGCAGTTATTCGGCTTGGCATTGATTGAGTTATCGGGTGTCCTCCTTAGGGAAAACTTGCCTAATCGTCTAACTGGAGCGTTAGATCGTTATAATCTCGAGCTGGTTGAGGGATCTTGCCCCTAAGGCAGTTGGGGAGAGATCGAGCGACCTTGCTGGCCAGGGGATTGTCAAGCACGAAGACAAGCAGCAGAAACTCTCGGCGTGTGTGGACGGGCATTTTCTTGCTGAAATGTAAGCCCAAGACGGCTTGCCATGAAAGCCAACATAATGGCGTGTATAATATCGTGCTCCAAAGGTGCTGCGAATAGCAGCCAAAGGGGTCCTACCATAAAATAAAATGGCACCACAGACCGTCACCCCTGGTTGTCAGGCCACGGAGCTCGATAGGTTTATGTCCTGCCCTGTCCAAGGTGTCTCCAGACAGGTCTTCGGTCTGGAATCACTGACTGATGCCACTTCAAATTGAGCCCAGGTGACCAGTGAAGACATGTCTGGAGACAGTGGCTGCTATTCCGTGAGGACTTTGAGGTGGCGCCATCCTAGGAAATGTTACAGTATGTGCGTATCGACAATAAAAAATAGACTCAGTTTTCGCATACCACCAACGCGAATGATCAATGTTTTTAGAATGGGTCGGCTACCAACTCGTGTAAGCGAATATTCGACGTCTTTAGAGTAGGTCGACCGTCGGACTCTCGCAAACCGTCCCAGCGGTTTGAAGGCATGCAATGGACACCGGTGGAAGAATGGGGGGTATTGGAAATTGGAGGAGACTGCGTTGTTAGAGCTACTTGGGGAGGCGTCCGCGCGAATCTGGCCAAGTATAAAGTAATGAGCACAAGTAAAGAACATCATATGTTTTTGAGGCTTTCCAAAGGGATGGGATGCTGGAAAATACGTTATCCTAGACCAGGCTCTCGTCGACGCAGTCCGCTCCTGCCGTTCTGTCTTTGTTGCGTCTCTCGACGTGTCTAAGGCGTTCGACTAGCTCGACCATGCTGCTCTACGCTCTGTGCTGAAAGCGCATGGTCTTCCGACCGAATTTGCCAACTACGTAGAGAGTTGCTGCAGAGGCAGCACGACGGTGATAAAGGGCGGTGGCGGCGTGGGCATGGCCGTACAGCCGTCAAGGGTTGTCTGTCAAGAGGACCCACTCTCTCCTCTCCTCTTCAACATGGCCATGGATACAATGCCGAACACCTTGCCTTCCCACATTGGAGCCCTGATTTTATGTCGCAGGGTCAACGCTGCGGCCTTCGCTGATGATGTCCTGCTGTTCGCATCGACGAAGATGGGCCTGCAGTCCCTCATTGACGTAGCCACGGCAGCCCTCCTCCATCTGGGCCTGCACATCAACGAGCAGAAGTGTTTCACCGACAAAAAGGTGAAGGTGGACGACACCATCACCTTCACAGCCGGCAACGCCACCATGCCGGCCCTACATGTGGGTGAAACCTTTCTGGTCGGTGCCTGTTTCATCCTCGCCGCCATCTACAGGAGCATTTGGACATCATCACCCGGGCTCTCCTGAAGCCGCAACAGCGCCTCTACGCCCTCGTCCACGCGCTGCTGTCGAGCCTGTATCATGGGCTGGCCCTCAGTCGCACATTAATCGGTGCCCTGAACGCCACGGACACTGCGGTGCGAGCAGCTGTCAGAAGATGGTTCCGTCTCCCAATGGACACCCCCTTGGGCTACTTCCACTCTCCTGTAGCCCATGGGGGACTCGGCATTCCATCTGCCCGCTATATGGGCCCTACTATAGGGCGGACCCGACTCCTGACGCTGCAGAAGATGGTGCCAGCTGCGGACGACGCAGGCTTGCGCGAGGTGCAGCGCGAGGTCGCGGCGCTCGAACGGCACTTGACGTGGGAAGGCCACATCCTCACGACGTCGGAACAGGTCGGGGACATGTGGGCGGCTCACCTACATGTCGCCTTCGACGGTGTGGCCCTCTCCGAGTCTGCCGCCATCCGGGGACCAACAATGGATCACTGAGACCAGTCGTCTCCTCTCTGGGCGCGACTTCATAAATCAACACCTTACCCTCCGAGACGCGACGAAGTCGAGTTCGCGCGGCTGACAATCGATACCGTGCCGGCTGCAGGGCTGTCGAGACCGCCAACCACGTCATCCAGGCTTGCGCACAAACTCACGGGCCCTGCGTGAAATGTCACGACGCTTTTGGGAAGTATCTCGAGCGTGGACTCGTCCAAAGGGGCTTCGATGTCTCAGTGGAGCCCCATCTACGAACACCAGAAGGACTCCGCAAGCCTGACATCGTCGCGGTCAAAGACGGCCAGGCCCGCAACGTCGACGCCCAGATAGCCGAAGACCACCTCCGGCTCGGCTGGTGCCACCAGCAGAAGGCGGCGAAGTACAACACGCCATCCATCAGGCGTGCCGCCCTCGACCTCCGTCCCGGCGTCCAGAGCGTCGTTAATCCATTGGCCACCCTGAACTGGAGAGGAAGATGGTGCCCACACGCCGCGAGAGACCTGCTGCAGCTGGGCTTCAAGGTGCGGGAGTTTGCCATCATCTCCTCCAGGGTACTGATGTCGTGCTGTGCGTCGTTCAAGATTTTTGAGCTAATGACGGCAGACCGCCCGATGCCCAGGGCTGGCGTTGGGTACAGCGCTGGTGCTCTTCTCCCTGACTCCTGGGCCTGCCACAGGAGCAATCCCGCTCTTTATTCCTCTTTCTTGTTTGTTTATTTTGTTAATTTATCTTCTTTAATATATATACATAAGGAGGTGTTTCGCCCATTGTGAGCCCCACTCCGGTGGAGATACTGGCAGGTACCTGTGTACCTTTTCACTGATATATTTATGTATCTATTATTCCGAAGGAATAAGGACGGCTTTAAAGAGGCTTTCCAAAACAATTCAGAACAAGCTACTGGGCTCCATGTATACTCTGCTTGCTAGCAGCAAATTTAAAACTCAATATCGCGGACAAATTACGACGCATTTGAAGCCGACGGAACGACACATTGTGCAACCTTGTCTCAACTCACTCACTGTTCGGTATGAATTAAAAGGGGAAGTACCATATATGAAGGGTTCATAAATTTCATAACAACCAAAGAACACACAGTTCCAAGAATAAGAAGTGGCACGCTCAAAGAACTGAACAAGCCAGAGACTGACGACTCTCCAGAGAAACTAGTAACTCATAGTTATGATGTAGCTTCAGTTATGAGCGGTAGACACAACGGGGTGCAGGCAAGAGTAAAAACAGTGTATGAAAGAGCAAATTTTCTTCACTATCAGGCCCATCAGCCCAATCTCATTTTAGAGCGCTGTGCAACCCAACGCAAAGAACATAGAATATTTTTTAGCAGGGAACTCTACTTTCTTCTCAAAGTCAGTGACAAGAACTGCCGTAGTTGATAAAAATGTGCAGAGACGTGTTGGAGAAATGCTTACACAAGCCGAGATCTTAAAACGCGATGTGTGAACACCGTATTTACACATGAGAAAGAAACAGCTCTGTGCCTTGGGATCACTGACGATCAAGCTATGATTATTCAACAACCAAGAACAGTTGGCCTGCGGAAACGTCTCAACAATGACAACGACAACGACTTTCTATTCCGAGTCGAGTTTTTTTAATAAGGTCCAGCCATACTGTGACAGTTTGTTTAAACAAGTGCAAAGCAGAGATGTTGATAGTGTGAAAGCTATTAAGAACGTGTCTGATTTCAAGTTAGTGACACAAGTGATGAGAAAATGTCTTGATTTCGAACATCACTGGGATAACGGGAACTGAAATGAAGAGATCATTGGCCCAAACCGTTTCGGTTTTGTACACTTCCGTAAAACTGTTAAAAAGGAACTCTGCGATCTTGCTGTGGCTAACAAGACGAGCGCTTCGCTTTCAGCAATCACTTGTCGACAGCTTTATTGTCCTGCAAAAGGAGCTACGAGAATAATTTACGAGAATAATTTGGAAATTGTTTTACCGGAATGAAACTTCTATGAATCAGTTGCACAATACCAGTGCCAACAGTGGAAAGTAAGAAGTGTTTCTTCACACTGAAAAGGACAATGACTTACACTAGAAACACGATGAACAGAGAGGCTGAATGGATTAACTATGTACTCTATAAAACAACCTTTTGAACGTGCATCACTTTAATTAACTTGTAATTGACGACTTTGCTGAAGGGAAGGAATGGGGGATGGACAAACGTATTTCGTATTAAGTCGTTTTTATTTTATTGCATAAATTAGTGTCTTGCCTGCAGAAAATATTAATAACTATATGTTTATGCATAAATGTATATTTTGGTATCAAAGTAAAAATTACGTTAGATGAAGGTTTAAAATTATAGCCTGTTAATATACTAAATGTAATCGGTATATTTTTTCTTTCAAGAAATGTTCTGCAGAGACAAAATGCTACATGCGATTGGTTCAAATGGCTCTGAGCACTATGCGACTTAACAGCTATGGTCATCAGTCCCCTAGAACTTAGAACTACTTAAACCTAACTAACCTAAGGACATCACACACATCCACGCCCGAGGCAGGATTCGAACCTGCGACCGCAGCAGTGGCACGGTTCCGGACTGCGCGCCTAGAACCGCGAGACCACCGCGGCCGGCTACATGCGATTGTTTGGACAAAAATAACTAGTTTTCTTGCAGTTTGGCTTCCACTGGAATGTTGGCCTTGGTTGCGTATTGCGATTTTTTATTGGAGTGCTTCAATATCGTGCTTGCAGTGTTTTTCCACGTTGCCGCGTACATGCCACTATAAGCTTTACTCATGAAGTATGTTATGACGCATGTAAACAAAATTGTTGTATGCCATTGCTTACACGTTATGGTGTCTGTACGTCATAATAAGCTTTTATTCATGACACATGTTATGCTATTTGTAAAAAATTGATCTAACATTGAAAAGGATTTTTACGATTATATTTCACAAATTGTAAACTTTATTGTGTTGATATGTTTTCGGTCTTTGACATAAAGTCCATATGGCGCGTTCTTGAGTTGTTGCCAACGGCAGTTTGGCCTCTGCGACGTCTCATGGTTAACAGCTTTTGAAATTGCACTTAACGTGTACATTTCACACGAGAGTCTGCGTTTTAATTATACTCTTTGTTAATGTGAGCATTTTAACCAATTCGTAAGTACTTAGTTATCAGCATCAGTTTCGATCTTGCTGCTACTTGATTTTTCTTTGTCATACACACTAATCAGCCAGAACATTACGACCACCTACTTAACAGCCGGTATGTGCATCTTTGGCACGGATAACACCAGCGACGCGTTATGGCATGAAAGCAATGAGGCCTTGGTAGATCGCTGGAGGGAATTGACACCACATCTGCACACGTCAGTCACCTAATTCCCGTAAATGCTGTTGAGGGTGGCGGTGGGCTCTGACGCCACCTTCAATCACATCCCAGATGTGTTCCGTCTGGTTCAGATCTGGGTAGATCGAGGGCTATCATATCAACTGGAACTCGCCACTGTCTTCCTCGAACCACTCCATCACCTCCTGGCCTTGCGACATGGCGCTTTATCTTGTTGAAAAATGCTAGTGCCGTCAGGAAACATGATCGTCATGAAGGTGTGTATGTGGTCCGCAACCAGTGTACGATACTCCATGCATCAACTCCACTGCCGGCCGGTGTGGCCGTGCGGTTCTAAGCGCTTCAGTTTGGAACCGCGTGGCCGCTACGGTCGCAGGTTCGAATCCTGCCTCGGGCATGGATGTGTGTGATGTCCTTAGGTTAGTTAGGTTTAAGTAGTTCTAAGTTCTAGGGGACTGATGACCTAAGAAGTTAAGTCCCATAGAGCCATTTTGAACTCCACTGGGACTATGGATGCTCACGTGAACATTCTTCAGAGAGTAATGGAGTCGCTGCCAGCTTGTCTCAGATCTGCAGTACAATGTTCCCCTGGAAGACGACGGATTCGCACCCTCCCATCAGCATGATGAATGTATCAGGATTCATCAGACCATGCAACGCTCTGCCACTGCACCAACGTCCAGTGCCAATGGTCACGTGCCCATGGTAATGTGCCCATTTCAGCCATAGTTGCCAATGTCGTGGTGTTAACATTGGCATATGCATGGGTCGTCGGCTGTAGAGGCCCATCGTTAGGGGTGTTCAGTGCACTGTCTGTTCACACACTTGTCTCTGCCCAGCATTAAAGTCTGATGTTAATTCCACCACAGTTCGCCGCCTGTCCATTTTACGACTCTGCCCAGCCTACGATGTCCGACACCTGTAATGAGCGGTGGCTGCGCAACCCCACGATGTCTGGATGTGGTTTCACCTTGTGTCATAATAAACAAATTTGTCTGCTACCAAGACGTCTCTAAGAAACATGCACCTTCTCCTCCGGCGATCTTCTGCAGCACTTGCCAACCCATCAAATCCACGACACCCAGGTAGGAAAGACAAACGCTGACAACTAGAAGAAAAGCTGTTCACCCTTCCGTAGCGGTCACTGCTCACAAGGCCGCTTCAGCTCGATATCGATGCAGTAGCAGGTACGTTTGACGGGAATGGCATTTCGATACATGGATGAAATATTTCGTCTGGATGATTACACAATAGGCGTATGTACCTTGTCAGCTGTTGATGTGATACGAACAGCGACACTTACCCGTCCTTGCTCAGAAAAAAACTGAAGAAATTGCGGCAGGCTCGCACGAAGGATGGAACTTTATTTATGCCATTGAATTTGTTGATGGCAAGCACATCCGAATGAAATGTCCAAAACAAAATAGAAGTACATATTTTAACAACAAAATTTTTTTCCGATCGTGCTACAGGCTTTTGAAGACTACCGTTGTTGGTATATTTTTGTGGATGTGGGAGATTATGGGAAAAAAGGGCGACTGAGGAACTTTTACCGACTCTGTCTCGCCCACATAATTGGAACTGGTCCGTGCTACTTTACGGTAACTGTTACCTGTCGAAGTAATTGATGAAGATATGCCATTTGTCATGCTAGATGATGATGAAACCTTACTCTAACCGACGTCTCTCACATGAGGACAAAGTTTTCAATAAGAAGAGCTAGAAGGTGCGTGGAATGTGGTGTCTTATTACTACCAAAAAAGGTTACTGGGAAAATATATAGAAATTGAAACGTGCAAAGCAGAGAGAGCAATCAAATGCATTTACTTAATATACAAGTTAATTACTAACCGAGCGGACTGTAACTTCTTCAGCTCTCCGAAATAACAGACTTGATCTACAGATTAACCAATTGAACCAAGTTGGTCCTTTCTTTTTTCAACTTATTCGCTTTCGGTAGGGGGCCATAGAGCCATCTCAGAACTGGAACTATGACTCTACAGTTTGTTTTGGCATTGTAGCGTATACATTAGTTTAAGTCGTACCCTAGTACGAGCTTTCATCGGATTAACAAAGGACAGATTTCGACATAAAACAAACCTTACATCCACAATATACTGAAACCAGTAAAACAGACGAAAAGAAGTAGTTCAACAATAAGTTGCAACATATCATCACAGTAAGCCCATATTATGAGAGAAACTTTCCAATTATAGTTCAGTGGAATTGGCGTGGTTCTACGGCAAAACGAACATGCCTAATAACGATAATTACTTTTGCTTTTTAACTGTTAAATACTAATTGTTACAATTATGTAAATTAGTGTAATTGCAGTTTTTAGTTATCGGCAGTGAAATACAGTCATTTGAAATAATCATTACAAATATTGTAACTGATACTTACCTTTTACTAATAATTGCTTCCCAATAGATTCTGACAGCTCAGGTAAATGACCCAGTTATGGTAGTCTTCCGATGGTCCCAAATGGGAGGCTCATTTCGCCGTCATCATGTGCCGTCGGGGTTGAGATATCAGACAAAGCAAACATGTTTGTTCCGTCAGCCTTCCGGTCCGAAATCAGACGTCATCGGTTATTATCGTATTGGGCTTGCGCTTCCATTTTAGGCGCTCATTACCCCGCAAACCGAGCTGGCGACCTGGCCAGGGTGACAGCACCGTAGTGTTTACACTTGAGATACAGGGAGGGGAGGCAGTAACTGCGTACACACCGGTATCATTACAAGTGGAGCGCTGCCACACGCTTCATTCCTCTTCGTCAAAGCGCTGTATAGCACAATAATTAAACACTGGCCACCACTTCTGCTTGACAATACCCCTTGGATACCATCACATTGGCAGCATTTATTCAGAGAATAATACGAACCAATCAACATTTCGTCTAAATAAACCACTGGCCGCTTTAATTCTGATGCCTCATACGTTCATAAATATGAAATGTTGTTTCCTTTCTTTGAAACTATGTCATTTTGCTAGTAAATAACAATTTTGTTTATACTGGCATATTTAAAAAACAAATTTCATAGAACGAACAATTTCTCTCAGAGGGAGGGTGCATGTGGGGGCTGGGCCCCGAAAAGCGGACTGAATGTTTTGTACTGGATTGTGTACAGTAAAGTGTAGTTCTCCCAGAGTGAAGCCGTTGACACCGGAGGGATTTTGGAAAGTAGATGTCGTCCTCGGTAACTGGCCGAGATCTATTTAACTAGTATCTACTAAAATAACAACAACAATAACAATAATTCGAGAGCCCAGTGGTTACAGAGCCAGACCAATGTGCAGCACCTCTTGGGTTCAGCCCCAGTGCTTTAATTTTTTTGTCGATGTCGAAATTCGTTTGTATATACGATCGAAAATAATGGAGATGATTGCTGCTTCATGGCTGCAAAATTAATACATGAAAACCCAGTCTTGCAGAATATTAGTGAGTTAAGTTTCCCCATAAATATTTTGAAATTTAAATGCCCCTCTGACAAGTTGTTTATGGCCAGCGAACAATTTGTTTCTCTCACTGCCATTGCTCTAAAACTTGTCAATCCAAACATAATAAATAAATATGCTAGGTATCTCCACAATGGGACGTCAGGGCATTTTCTCAAATGTTTTGGCAGATATTTGCAATTTCCTTTTTGTAATGGATAGCTGGAGGCACCCGAAACAAATACTGTTCATCAAGTCTTTCACGAGACGCCCAGCGCCGACAGAAAGCGTCGGTTTCTTTGTCGTTACGAGCAGAATGATTTTTAAAGCGGAATTTTGCGTGTCCATTCGATTGAGCGGTCCCAAATTAGTTTAGTGTGATATAGGTTTTATCGATATGTACTAACAGTCACAGTAAAACTCGAAGCATAACCAGTGCTCTGGCCGGCCGGAGTGGCCGAGCGGTTAAAGGCGCTACAGTCTGGAACCGCACGACCGCTACGGTCGCAGGTTCGAATCCTACCTCGGGCATGGATGTGTGTGATGTCCTTAGGTTAGTTAGGTTTTAAGTAGTTCTAAGTTCTAGGGGACTTATGACCACAGCAGTTGAGTCCCATAGTGCTCAGAGCCATTTGAACCATTTGAACCAGTGCTCTGGCTCGCGCTGACTGCTATGGACAAGCGTGCAGCGTTGCAGAAAGAAGACAAGTAAATTTTTTTCGTACTAGTATGGAACCCACGACCCCCATCTTAACAGCTTGGGGCTTTACCATGTTATGCTACGGCGATGTTTCACAGACTGTACTCAATTTAATGGATAATAATTAAAATCCTCCCTTTGAGCGTATCTTTGACAAATCCCTACTAGTATGAATGGCTTCAGTCAGACCACATCACCACGTTCTCCGACCCCATTCACAAACTCACGCCTTCCCTGTAACATACTTTCTTCATTGGTTTTAAAGTCAAGTTCTGTACAATATAAGATGTGAAATTTTCGCAAACTTCGTATTTCCTTGTATTGTTCACAATATAACACGTGTTTTTGCCTAATAACACATTTGTCTATATCAACAATGGCATATTAATTGTGTATGCTTTGCTGCTTTTCTTTCCTTTGGGATAAAAATTCTACTCATCCCAGCATCGTTTCCCTCCTGCAATTTGCACACAATCGCTCATTTTGCTCCCATTTTTCGTCACCGTTTCCGTCTGTAATGTCATTGTTTCCTCCTTCTCATCACCAGAAAATTTAAAAACACACTCCTAACAGGAGCGTGGCTGCACCCGGTCACATGTGTAAGACAGTTCCCCCAAACGCGGGATAATCGGATCGCTTTGCCGATAAATACGTTGTAATCTTGGTGTTTTCATTCGTTCCGAAGTCGGCCGATGGTCAGCAAACATCCGGATAATTCTCACTCTTATATAGTGTTCCACAGGGTGTAACAAAAAGGTGTGACCAAGCTTTCAGGAAACATTCCTCACGAATAGAGGAATAAAATGTGTTATATTTACATGGGTCCGCAAACGCTTAATTTCCTTCCTAGAACCCATTTATGCTTCTCTTAGTAATTACATTAATCATGCTGACAAACGGAAACACGGCGTACTCGTATCATACGAGATATTTTCTCACATGAAATGTTCACAATACCCTCTTGGTTGAGTTCGGTTACAGTTGTAATTCTTGGGTTCACCGTCATGTTTGTTGTTCCTATTGAACGAAAATAATGTTGACATGTGACACACTTGATTGTTTGTCTTGATATAAGACTAACCTCACTGATCTGCTAGCATGAAACATGTAGTGTCAACCGTTTAGTGTTCATCGCGTACTGCGTTTCCGGTGTAAGTGTACTGAAATGCGAAGTTGGTGGGCACGCATTTTTGCTGTACAGGTTATCATATGGTGATGGCCATGGCGTTCATCTTTTGCATCGGGAGAGATATCCAGATCAACAGTGCCCCCAGAGGAGAACGTTTGAAGCAATTATTCGTCGTGTTAATATGGGCCACTGCTCGCGACTGGGAGAGTTTTAGAAGAACGAGGACACCTCAGCTAAGGAGGAACATCTTCGCGCAGTCGACGACAAATACTGTCGGTGTAAGGCAACAATTTGTAACAAGTAATGAAGACCACAAGACTGGAGAGAGCTTCATCAGAATCTGCTGTATCAGTACCCTGTAAAGCGTTGCAGGATCTATCAGAAGCTAATTTTCTTGCAGCGATACACTTCTACAAATGGCTCTTTCAAAAGTGTCAGACCTCACTTTAGTGCAAATGTGGTGTTCACGTATGATTCTTCAGTTCAAAATAGATAATTGATGTGTCGAAGACTTGTAGAAAATGGAAATAGATTGGTTCAAATGGCTCTAAGCACTATCTGAGGTCATCAGTCCCCTAGACGTAGAACTACTTAAACCTAACTAACCTAAGGACATCACCCTGCCCGAGGCAGTATTCGAACCTGCGACCATAGCAGCGGCGCGATTCCGGACTGAAGAGCCTAGAACCGCTCGGCCATAGCGGCCGGCCTGGAAATAGACATGAGCTATGTTTCCGGACACATGTCCATATATCCTATATTTCTTCCTGTGTGTATTACGAATGTTTCCTGGAAGTTTGATCTTCCTTTTTTGTTACACCCTGCATACACAGCTCAAAGATAACTGTGAACAGAAAGATAACTTCTAATGCGGGACGGTGATATGTGTCTTTAAGGTAATTCGATTATTTGTCATATATCTGTAAAACGGAATCTTAATTTTGTAGGACAACAAAAAACTAACGACTAAAATCGTTGAAAGTCGAAAACAATGGAAAGACTGGAAGAAGGTTACGGAGGGGGGAGGACGACAGTTAATGAACGTGATATGCAAGGCACGCAACCTCCAACATCTGATTCAGCTTCCGGACTTGCTGGCTGCCAAATCGTGTCGTTCTTTCACCACGTGGCAGTCGCACACATGATCTTGGCTCGGTTCCCGTAACACATCGCTGCTTTTGTTAGCCTGCGACGCTTGCGGAGGCGTTCTTCGAGATCCATGTCTTTGTTGGCGTCCAGGAAGCTGTCTCCCTGAATGGTGGTCAACTATTTTATGACTTTTCAGCCGTTCTGCCCCCATTTTCACTTCACATGCCTTGGTGTCGAAAGATTCGCTGGCAAACGTTATTACTTTGGCTTACGAGTAAGCAAGACAAAGACATACAGCGCAACAGAAAGGGTTTTAGGCAGAATAATCACGAAAATTTTTCCCTTCATTTGGCGTATGGCGTACATAGTGTTGAACGGTCCAGTATAATTGGACAAATCCTGTTAGTAGTTGAGTCTGATTGTTTAGTGGTACAGATCGTGCCTGGGAACCGAGAAATAACCGGTTACTTATTTCGACATCAGTCATTTCGTCGCTCTTGCGACTATTTAGAGGAGGCACTGCTTCCTCTGTTAAACGGTTATGGAAAAAGACGTTTGGTATTTCAGCGTTTTCAGTGTGGTCGTCGGTTTCAGTGCCATTATGGTCACAGTGTGACTCGATAGCTGGCTTCGATTCGTTTACTGATTTAACGTTAGACCAAAATTTCTTAGGATTTTCTGTCAAGTCAGTAGACAATTTTACTTTCGAATCCGTTGAATGCTTCACGCATGGCTCACCTTATTTTGGCTTAGTTAAATTTTTGTTTAGCTGTGAGACTTACGCTACCACCAACAATAAAAAAAGTCCAAGACTTTTCCACCAGCTCAGAAGGTTTATGCTCGCTGTGTTCCCGGACATGCGAGGGGTCATTCCGATTAAATTACAACCTCAGAGTGAGACCATAAATACCGCGTCGTATTGCACCACTCTTCAGAATTCCGACAGGCCTTTCGCCTCAAACGACATGGCCTCCTGACAGAGGTAGCGATTCTTCTGGATCGCGGTGCCGAATCTCACACAGCGAGATCAATGAGGGAGCCTGTTACTAATATTTCATTGTTAACGGTCGAGACATCCGCCCTACATTTCAGACTTAGTCTCCAGTGGCTTTCATGTGTTCGGACCGTAAAATCCCATTTGGCTGGTCGTCGTTTTGAAAATGACTATGATACACTCGCAGTGGTTATAAGTCGGCTACTACAGCACTTCTTTGCTGTCAAGGACTTGTAAAGAGATGCGATAAGTCTCTGAATGTACGTGGTGAATACCTAGAAAAGTGCAAAAAAATTCACTAAGTTGCGTTGATAGCTGTTGCCTGTATCCCGTTCCTTGACTTATTTGCTGACACGCTTGTAGACCCCCATAGAGTGCCTCATATCTGGATAGTCTCCAGTCTGGAGCCACACGGTTATGACGCACATAACAGGAATTACATTACCCTTCTGCCACATGACTTAACAAATAGTTCTCTCCGTCCACCGATATCATAGAGGGCGCTGAAACCAGGAACTACTTCCTTCTTTTCCCAAATGGATCGTGGTAGATGAAGATTCCAGCACTGACAGCAGAAAAGTTACTGTACAATGTCACCTGGCAGTTGTCATAGTCCCAGTGACAGTAACCAGCTGTCAAACGTTTATCAACGAGCTAACGTCAGCAGTCATCAGGCAGCCAACATCGAGTGTCAAAGTGCTTATCTATTAAACGAGCATGAACTCATAAACTGTCATTGATAGTCGTACAGACTGAATTGTTATTAGATTAGCCATCGTGCACAGAGTTAAATTAGATCAGTGTTTGGAACTTCTACTTCTCCTCACACTGAAGTTGAGGTATTTATTGATGTACAGGCTATTCAAATATATGACTGTTAATTGCACACGTTATTTTTGTCCTAATTAGAGTTGTGAAATGAAATGAGCGATGGCGCCATTGGCCGGGAGACCCCTTACGGGGCAGGTCCGGCCGCCTTGGTGCAAGTCTTATTACATTCGATGCCACATTGGGCGACCTGAGAGCCTGATGGGGACGAAATGACGATGAAGACAACACCCAGTCCCTCAGCGGAGAAACTCGTCGACCCAGCCGGGAATCGAACCCGGACCCATAGGACGACAATCCGTCACGCTGACCACTCAGCTATCGCGGCGGACGTTAGAGCTGTAAAACTACCGTAGGCTACCAATGACTATAATATGTAAGCTTAGACTACAGTCATTTTCCTAGTAGCCTTGGTCAGGTACGACTGTAACAGCACTACCCATACGTTAGGTGTGTTGCATACCTATCAGGCGTTATCTCACTTTGATAGCTTTGTTTGCGAACGTGATCACTGTCTCTCTATATTACCTTAGAAATTGGAAGTGGTGAAATGTCTAGAATCTGTGTGAGGACATAAAAATGTCTGTGTAACCAACGGAATTTTTTTTGTTCTACATAGTTATTATGCTGTGTGTGTAGTAAATACAGATTTATCTTATAGTGATAGAAAACGCAGTTTCCTAAAAAAATTTAAAATAAATAAATGCAAAAGCAAAACATATCCAACCGCTTCAGTATTCCATCATTTTTCGGGACTGCATACAGGATGTTGTTAACTCGTGTATCGATATTTTGGCTGATCTTTCATCCACTCTTAATGTACGTCACTTGCAAAATTTTTTAATGCATTTTACACTGTACAGTAAATACACATGCGTCAAAGACAATACTGTTGGTAACAAGGGCATGAGTCATAAACGAGTTAATAATATCCTGGATGCACTCCCGAAAAAATGATGGAATATTTGATCCGCTGGGAAAATTTGAAGAAACACATCGCTTCAGTTCTTCGTCGAGCTTATATAAAATATGTTTCTGTTATACATAAACAGCTGTCCCACTTTTCAGTAATAACAGGGAACTCTTGCCTTTGAACACGATGAAGAACGACCTGTTGAGTACAAAATAAAAACAATAATTTTTTAGATTCTTATGTTTGTCATATAAACTGGTCTTGCATCAAAAGTAATTGCTTTGTTACATAAAGGCACAGAAGTTACGCCATCAGCTAATTTTTATTTCTTATAAAATGCGAATAATGTTTTGTAAGAACATAAAATACGCAGTGGACAAATACTGAATGATGTGCAGTCCTAATTATGTGCGAAACAAATAAAAAACAGAAGTCGTCGGTTGGAGTTTCTCTCTCACACTTTCATTTCTGTTTCTTTCCCTACCAATGCTACTAATACGACAGTAATCCTACCATTTACTACTTGATTTATATACTGTACCACAGCTGCCGAACCATTTTTTTGGTAGTTCGTAACTCTAGTCCTAGTCTAACAGTGCCCTGTGATCAGACACCTAAATACAGCAAGTGATTTCTGTACTAGGGGTTTTGCTTCTTGGTACCTTTAAGTTGTGCCCCAAACTTATTTGGTGAAAATAACAGTTAAATATTGGTTTATTTTGAAATCTTTAAAGTAATTAAAAAACATTGTCTACATCTAATAATAATAATAATGTTGTATAATACAAGTGCTAACAAGATTAGAAATTTGAATTTGCAGATAAGGCATAAACGAATAAAAACAATCATAAACTGAAATAAAAACGTTTTTATTTCAAGCAAGGCAACCGAAAGTTTACAGACTCCTGCTGTGCCTATGAAATCATTCGCACTGTTAGTCCAGACTGTCTGTTTTATTCTTTCACATTCCTTTCATTTTAGCTGCTATCGTTTTAGGCGACAAGAAATTTACTTTATTACTTACTGCTTATTGCTGTCGTGAATGTTAACACTGGCAGGTGACTCCTATCGTTATTAATTTTTTAAAAATTTGTTATAGCCAGAGTGGCAAATCTCATCAAGCGATTGCATCCACATTAAAAAAACAAAAAGTGCTTTATTCAATTGGAAGTAATCTCTCTATACGTTATATTTGTCGTAATTAAAGTTTTGCTCTGTTCTCCGTTTATTTCTTTTTTAATTCCATGTACAGGTTAGCGCACCGAACAAGAACCTCTTAAGGTCTGCGTACCAAACTGAGTCCTTCCAGCAAAGGAAAATGCTTGGTTACATCAGGAATCGAACCTGCCCCCTCCATAAGAATGATGCTCTTTCAGCCACCATAGCAAACGTTATCAGATCAAGCTACTTTCGTTTTGCTAAGCACGGTGCATTTGAGAATTAATTATCGTTGCCAAGTGCTAACCACTTCTACGTCTTCCATCTCACGAATGGGAGTCTTCATCGTTTTCCACACTGTCGTATCATATTAGCGGGAAAAAAGCTACTTTAGATACCGCTGATAAGTTTGCTGCTATATAGTTTTGAATGTAATCATTTAGACAAAATCTAAACGTCTTATAAAATGAACGCTGTTGTACGTTAAGGTGCTCCTGGGAGGTTACGATCTGATCCGTAGAATTCGGCCCACCAGAATTGCAGCGTTATATGAAAGTAGCAACTGCGCCTCTTTACATTAATACGCAAAAGGAGCTGAGAAAAACGCCGAGCGTCATCGCAAAATGTACACATGTAAATTAAACGCAGAAAGATGTTAGCGACCAAAAATAAAAAATAAGTCTCGAAAAGCCTGCTGGTTATTACAGTAAACAAAAATAAAAACGTGCATTAGCAGTAAACCGTATTCGCAGTAAACAACCTCTGATGAACAACGTCACAGGCAATGTATTATCACTGTACGAAGAACAGAATAATAAATCTCAATATCGTACAACAAAAGATGAAAACGAAAAACGAAACAAAGTGTCTCTCCAGCCCCAAAAATAATTGAACAGTATCAGAATGAAAGAAAAATAAACTGAATTTTTGTTTATGTTCGTTTCCGTTTTCGAGCTCCGTCTTACATTACGAAGTATTTATAAGCTTGAGACACGAACGAATCATCTTTATTGCTGCTTGCGGACAACTCTGATTGTATTTACAGTTGCGGAGCAACAGAAATGCCCGTGTAGAGAAAACCGTGATACAGATGTGCTGTGCTTGCTGCAGTCACGCTGTGCATATGAAGGATTTGCACATCTGTTGCTCGCATATGCGCAGATCGCAAAGACCCCTCTAGTCGGTGTGGTCCCTTCGTTGCGAGTTAATCGCGGAAGGAAGTCATCAGCGCATGCGCAGAGCGGGCCGAGGCGGCGCCTGCGTGACGTCTGCAGCACAGTAAAGATCGCCACGACGCCGAGACACTTTGAATAGCCCGGCCCCACCACGTCGGCACGCGAGCAAGCCAGCCTGCTGCCGCGCTGGCTCGAAGAACCGCAGCTGCCCTAATAACGAACAGTTGTCACGGCAGCGCTGGTTAATAATTCAGACGGAGACTCGACCAGACAGCTGGCACTGCCGCTGTCCATTTCAGCCTTATGTTCAACTTAGATCAGGCTTCGAATATACGACACCAGCCCTTTTCTGAGTCATTCCCCTTCGTATGACTCGTCTCACATTCAAATCACCAAATTATAGGATTAGTGATCCATGAAGCAATCGCTCGTCGAGCGCATGACTTTTCCTGCCTAGTAATGCGGTTTTCCCCTCCACGTAGTCTTGACGTCTGTGGTTCGAATTTTCCCTCGATCCTTACCGTACTTCATGAAGCTTTCATTGCAGCAGAAATTGTAAATAATTCAAGAGACGGTAATACGGGAAATTTCGTGAACAACGTTCGGATAAGCATATGCTACATTTTCTGACGCCTATCAGAATGTTGTTCATAAAAAAAGAAAAAGAAAAAATAGAAACTGCAAAAATAATCAACGAAGTGCGCCTAACTCATCTGGGTGCAGTATTAAAAAAGTGCAGAATGTTGTTCGTAAAAAAACTGCTGAAACAACAACAAAGTGCGCCTAACTCATCTGGGCGCAGTATTAAAAAAGTGAAATAATTAACAGCATTTAAACCAAATGCAGGAAATGCCTGACTAACACACCATAACGAGTGTAGTTTTCATTTATTGTTCTTAATTACAATTTGTACACAGCTTAAAAAAAATGGTTCAAATGGCTCTGAGCACTATGAGACTCAACTGCTGTGGTCATAAGTCCACTAGAACTTAGAACTACTTAAACCTAACCAACCTAAGGACATCACACACAGCCATGCCCGAGGCAGGATTCGAACCTGCGACCGTAGCGGTCGTGCGGTTCCAGACTGTAGTGCCTTTAACCGCTCGGCCAATCCGGCCGGCTACACAGTTTCAAGTGCTTTGGCAAAACCAAGAGATACACACTGAATGAAACTGTCACATTTCATTACAATCATGAGGTAAGTTACTGTTGCGAAAAATTTCAGATGACTAGTGCATTCCGTTCGAATTTTATTGTTCCAGAAGAATATTTGGAAGTGAGCCCACTACTGGAAATGAGGCGGCTCTGGGAACAAGATAATTCCATACGAAGTGATGCTTTCGCGATGTATTTCCTGCATCACAGTGGACACGGCTGCAGCACCTAAGATTGAAAGCAACAAATTTAATTTTTCGAAAATCCAGCTGCTGGTTTCAATATGTTTCTTCGCTCTCTTCGTAGGATTACGTAATTCTAAAGATTGCTCATTTTGCTGTAAGTTCGGTAGAAATTGTGTCCAAGATTTTTGGAATATGAAATTAATTATTTATTTTTTCGTTGTGGACTACGTTTTCTACCCATACAACAAAAATATCCAAAGAGAAAAGGTTCAGTGAACGTGGTGCGGCCGATGTGTTGGTCATGGAGTGTTAGATTCAGATGCAACGACGTGACAAAATGAAAGTGTATGAGCTCTGTCAGTCTGAAACAACATAAAATATTCATTCTTTTGACCAATACAACATTTTACAATAACAGCGACAACTTATTTTTTCGGAAGTGTCTAAATGTGAATTCTATACGGAATATCCGTATGTGCTAATATCGTTAAAATAATATGTATGTCTACAGCGGTAGGCTGATTTAAGTTGCGCCAGTGATATTACTGAAGCCGTCTCGCGGAAAGTTAACTACATCAGTGAAAACATACACCGCGTTGCTGATTATTGACCATTTCTCAATTATGAAAGTCCAGTTAAGGAGTTTCTATGCGTTCATAAAGATGTTCCATGCACTGATGATGATACAAATCATTGTAACGTAGTTTTCACTGTATATTAGCACGTGAAACATCGGCTTGTAATGTGTTTCTTCATTCAGTTGTCGTAGGACAATGCTCTGTTATTTAAAATGATTTTTAAAATGGTTTTTTATTCATCCATATTCCGTTAAAATGCCCATGCTAAATGGTATGCATACCTGTCCCATGAATTTCTTGGAAACGTAAGCAAACACTCTGCAGTTTACTATCTGGTTACGCTATGATTTCCAACCATTAAGAGTACCTCGATTCCAAAGTTCTAATGATTTAACACATCTGCATAGTCCGTATGTGTAAGAAGCGCAGCGAAGTTTTGCATGCTTACTGCTGAAATTACAGGAGCGTACTTTCCAAACCATTTAAGTAAAGCGTTCCTTCCTCCTACATGTTGTTGTTGCTGTTGTTGTTTATGATGTTACCTTCACTTCGAAGACTGATCTGATGCCGCTATCCACACGTGCAAGCCTCTTCATTCCTACATACCTAGTGCAGCCTACATCCAGTCGAACCTGCTTACTGCTGTCAAAGCATAGTCTACCTTTTTGCAGTATAACTCAGCCACCCCCTCTCCACCACCATCCATTGTAATACAGACGATTCCGTGATACTTCACGACGAGTCTTATCAACCCTGTGTGGCTGGTCCCTACGGAGGTTCGAGTCCTCCCTCGGGAATGGGTGTGTGTGTTAGTCCTTAGAATAATTTAGGTTAAGTAGTGTGTAAGCTTAGGGATTGATGACGTTAGCAGTTCAAAAAATGACTCTGAGTACTATGGGACTTAACTTCTAAGGTCATCAGTCCCCTACAATTTAGAACTACTTAAACCTAACTAACCTAAGGACATCACACACATCCATGCCCGAGGCAAGATTCGAACCTGCGACCGTAGCGGTCGCGTGGTTCCAGACTGTAGCGCCTAGAACCGCTCGGCCACACCGGCCGGCCCTTAGCAGTTAAGTCCCATAAGATTTCACAAACATTTGAACATTTTTTGAACATCTTATCAACCGATCCCTTCGTTTAGCCAGTTTGTACAGTAGATTACTTTTCTCACTAATTCTATTGAGTACCTCTTCACTAATTATATCATTTACCTATCTAATCTTCGGCATTCTTCCGTAGTACCTCAAATAAAACTTTTTTCTTCTTCTCTGAACTGTTCGTTGATACACTCTACAAATACCTTCATAAAATAATTCCTAAAACTTAAAATTATACTCGATGTTAAAAAATTTCTTTTTTACCTTTTCTTCTTTTACCAAGAATCCTTTCTTGCTTTGGGCATTCAGCATTTTAATATCGTCAGTTATTTTGCTGCCAATGTAACAGAACTCATCTATTACTCTTAATGTCACACTTCCTAATCTAATTCCTCAGCATCGCCTGATTTAATTCGACTGTATTCAATTTCCATTTTTTCCTTCGTTGCTGTACTTTTTTCAACGCATTTTCTATTTCGTTTAATAGTATCTTCAAGCCCTTTGCTGTCTCTAACAGAATGGAAATGCCATAGGCAAACCACAAAGTTTTTGTATCTTCTCACTGGGCTGTAATTGTCTTTTCAAATTTATCCTTGGTTTACTTTATTGCTTGCTTATTTTACGGATTGAATAATATTACAGGTAATCTATCACTCTGTCTCACTCTATTCTCATCTACTATTTACCTTTGATGCCCTTCTAGTGTCATATCTGTAGTTGGTTGTAGGCAGCCTTTGGCTCACTATATTTTATCCCTGCTATCTTCAATATTTATTTCCAGTCTATATTTTCGAAAGCATTACGTAAAACAGCAAATGTTGTAAATGTAGGTTTGTCTTTCTTAAATCTAGCTTCTACGATAAGTCATAGGGCAAAATTGTCTAGCATGTTCTCACACTTCTCTGACATCGAGACTGATCTGTAAATAATTCGGATCAATATTTTGCAGTCACGGCTTATGAAACTTAAGGTTCTGTAGTATTCACACTTGACAACATCTGATCTTTCGGACACTGGCATTAACACATTGTTCTTGAAGCCGGAGAGTACTTCGCTTGTTTCATATACCTTGCATACCAGGCCCAACAGATTTGTTAGTGATGCTCACAGGGATCTCGATAATTCTGAGGGAATGCCGCCTACTTCAGGGGCCTTGCTATGATCTCTCAAATTCTTCCCTCAGAATATGTTCCACCTCATTTTCATCTTTTCTCTCTTCCTTTTCAAATAACGAATACCGGCTTGAAGTTCGTTTCCATTGTATAGCCTTATATACATGCACTAAAGCGCCAAAGAAACTGGTATGATGGTTCAAATGGCTCTGAGCACTATGTGATTTAACTTCTGAGGTCATCAGTCCCCTAGAACTTAGAACTGCTTAAACCTAACCTAAGGGCATCATACACATCCATGCCCGAGGCAGGATTCGAGCCTGCCACCGTAGCGGTCGCGTGGTTCCAGACTGTAGCGCCTAGAACCGCACGGCCACCGCAGCCGGCGGAACTGGTATAGGCATGCGTATTCAAATACAGATATATGTAAACAGGCAAAATACGGCGCTGCCGTCGGCAACGCCTTCAAGACACAACAAGTGCCTGGCGCGGTCGTTAGACAGGTTACTGCTGCTACAATGGCAGGTTATCAAGATTTAAGTGAGTTTGAACGTGGTGTTATAGTCGTCGTCGCACAAGAGATGAGACACAGTATCTCCGAGGTAGCGATGAAATGGGGATTTTTTCCGTACGACCATTTCACGAGTGTACCGTGAATATCAGGAATCTGGTAAGACATCGAATCTCCGACATCGCTGCGACCGGAAAAAGACCCTCAAGAACGGGACCAACGACGAGTGAAGAGAATCGTGCACCTGCATAAGTGCAACCCTTCCGCACATTGTTGCAGATTTCAATGCTAGGCAGAGCAAGAGATGCAGCAACCGCAGAATGAAATTACCGACCCATCGGTAGGCAGTTGACACGACATCACAAACTGGGGCGATTGTTGTTGTGTCGTGACCGGAAAGCACGGACTGCTAATAAGTCACGTGCATAGTGTTCGGCGATGAATTGCGATTGTACACGTCCATCGTCAGCAAATATGGCAGCGAGAGAGCGAGAGACGTCCTACTCTTCCAATGTTCTGGAGAGCCAAAACAGTGTTACTCCGCCGGCCGTTGTGGCCGTGCGGTTCTAGGCGCTTCAGTCTGGAACCGCGTGACCGCTACGGTCGCAGGTTCGAATCCTGCCTCGGGCATGGATGTGTGTGATGTCCTTAGGTTAGTTAGGTTTAAGTAGTTCTAAGTTCTAGGGGACTGATGACCACAGATGTCCCATAGTGCTCAGAGCCATTTGAACCATTTAGTGTTACTCCTGGCATGATGGTGTGAGACTTCAGGTCGCGGCTGGTAGTGACTGAGGGAACTCTGACTGCACAATGGTATGCCACGGACAAGCTGCGCCCACATGTGTTATTTCTTGTACGACGGTATCTTGATGCCACTTTTCGTCCGCAAATGGTATGTGTCCCTGTGGGCTGTCTGTACTCTCGCGGCCAGCAAACTTCAGACCTTTCCCTCGTGGAAAGTGTGCGGCATCACCTCGAACGTCAGGTCTGTCCCAGTGCCAGTATGTGGGATATCAAAGCCTAGCTACAAATGTTGTGGGCCAGCTTGTCACAGGAGAGGATACGACGGTCGTCTCAGACAAATCAGTGTATGCATCCGAGCAACAAGGGTCCAACGTCATACTGAGAAGTGGCTTCATAATGCTATAATGCTAAGTTCTTTGTAAGTTTGACTCAGTTTTATTATAACTGAAAAACCATCAAATACCCTCCCAACCCCTGAAGTCACATCATTTCGTAATCCTGTTCGGTGCGCTTTTTTTTTTTTTTTTGTGTCGGTCAGTTTATATCATGTTACAAATTATCTGTTGTTTCTTTTAATTACTGTGTACCAATGGCAGAAATGTTTGGTGACAAACACGTGCTGATTATTGATCTGGCCCCTCTCCAAGAGAGCTGTCGAGAGAAGTGGCGCAGTGGTAAGTCACTGAACTGTTATTCAGGGTGATGGCGGTTCAAATTCCCGTCCATGCATCCAGGTTTAGGTGTTCCGTGATTTCCATGATTTCCTTACGGCTAATGCCGAGATGATTCCTCTGACAGGGTGCAGCCGGTTTTCTTCCTCGTCCTTCTCCAATCCGAGTTTCTGCTTCGTCTCGAATGACGTCTTCGCGAACTGGAAGTTCAACCCTTGTCATCCTTCCTATCATCTTCTAAGAGAGTTGCTTTTTTATGTCTAGTGATGGAATACTGAACTATAGTGAAAAACAAGGAAGGACACTGAAATTCATACACAAATTAAAATTTCTTATTGAATAAGTTCAGTAATCGAAGCAAAATTAATGTTTCAAATATTTTATTTTTTCCGTAACTCGTTTCTAAAACAAGCTGGACTACTTAATCTTGATTATCTCTTTCCGTAAGTTTGAAAATCTCTACGAAGTTCGCCCAAAATCTAGAATGTCTACATTTACATCTGTATCTATACTGCGCAAGCTACCTGATGATGTATGGCGTAGCGTACCTTAACTAATTCTGTAACTTCCCCTGTCAACCTGTTCCAGATGTCGGTAAGCATCCGTGACAGCTAGAATCTCTGTAATTTTACCTTAATGGTTATTTGGCGTGTTGCCCCTAGGATATTGGTTTTCTAGGAAGGTACGCTCTCGAAATTTTAACAGTAAACTGCACTGTGATTCACTACACTTTTCTTGCAGCGTCTGCTGCCACTACCGTGATGGTTTCGCGCATACTAAATGAACATATGACGAAACGTTCTGGTCTTCTTTGGATCTTGTCTACTTCCTGTATCACTCCTTACTGGTACGAGTCCCAGACTGACAAGCAGTATTCAAGTATTGGTCAAGCGAGGGTTTTGTAAGCTACTTCGTCGATAGTGGTTTATACTTACTGAGGATTCTTCCGAATAATCTCAGTCGGCCCTCTGCCATTCATGTTTTTGTGGTCGCTCCGGTTTAAATTGCTCCTTACGCACAGTCCAAAATATGTAGCGGATGTCACTACTTCCAGTCCTTGTTCGGCAATCGCGTAGTCATACAAGTGGTCTTTCCCCTATTTAGACGCAACCCGCATACTGGATCAACTCCCAGTCCGTGCACCAAGCGTCGGTCCTCTGCAGATATTCATGCACGTCGCTACAATTTTCTAGCTTTGCGACGTTTCTTTAGAATAACTGGGAACAACCCCAAACCCTGTGGAGCTTATGGCTTGGTCCACTTGGTCATATACATATATGTGTGTGTGTGTGTGTACATTAAAAATAATTCTCCTTTCAACGCTCCCATGTGTACATCCAAAGTAGCTTTTACATCTGAGGATTTCTCTCCGTTAGGAATTTAACCACCAAACCGCTTTAGCAGTTTGTAATTAACCGATAGAACATGAGGATGGACAAAGGTGCGGTTACCAGTTACAGTATATCACCACAGAGTACAGTTGTTGCTGATGTTAGCGGTTTTCGTCGCAATATTACTTCTTTGCTGCTACGCAGTTAGCCATCCGGTCAGTTCACTGCGTGAAGGCCAGGCGATATGAAACACACGTTCGGAGCAGCTTTGTTGTTCAGTCATAACACCTACGTTTACTTCTGGCGACGCTCCAGTTCTATCATGAAGACCTTGAAGTCTGTTTCCGTTCCGACAGCAATGTGTAATGTAGCCGGTTTGAAAAAGTATTGGCATTCGACCAATTTCCTTTCATTTCGCACCTATAAAAACCTTAGTAACTTATGCTAGTAAACAGACGGCAAGCAACAGCGGGTGTCATAAGAAACTTGACCCTGAAACATTGTAATTTCATTTTTCCCTTTTTTGGTCACCGATGTGTAAGACATGGGCACCGCCTAAGTATTTTTTCCAAAAAACGGAGAGTAGGGATGTACTAGAACAATCCGCCTTCAGGCCACGAGTGGCATACCGGAACCATCCGACCGCCGTGTCATCCTGAGAGGAGGGGCGTGGGGTCAGCACATCGGTGGTTATGATGGTATTCTTGACCGAAGCCGCTACTATTCGGTCGAGTAGCTCATCAAATGGCATCACGAGGCTGAGTACACCGAGAAAAATGGCAACAGCGCATGGCGACTGGATGGTCATCCATCCAAGTGCATGCCACGCCCAACACCGCTTAACTTCGGTGATCGCACAGGAACCTGGGTATCCACTGCGGCAAGGCCGTTCTCCGATGTGCTAGAACGCTGAATTATAATTTTACAGGTAGGACAAAAAAATAAACATGAACGTTATCACACAGTGAGTGTTAGGAAACATTGGCACTGGTGTATGGTTTCTAAAGTATTCCAAGTGACTGGTTAACCTCATTTAATAAGATTTATCGTGGCCACTGAGCGCTGTCGTTCCTTTCCATGGGTGACTAACGTGATGAGCCCTGTCTTCACATGACGACGAATTCACGATTACCTACTGTCCAGCAATAAAGGATGTGAAGGCAGATACATAGCGCTCATTGGAACTCAAGGAGTGAATAGTGGAAAGCGACAGGGAAAAGGAAAGGAGATTAGGGTTTAACGTCCCGTCGACAGCGAAATCATTAGAGGAGGAGCACAGGCTCGGATTACGTCAGGACTAGGAAGGAAGTCGGCCGTGTCCGTTCCAAAAGAATCATTCCGGAATTTGCTTTGACCGGCTTAGGGAAATAGCAGGAAACATAAATTTGAATGGCCTGACGGGTATTTGAGCCGTCGTCCTCGGGACCGCTTCCAGAACATTTTTCCACACAAGCGAGCTACCATTTGCCTCCCCCTGCCCCCTTTTCCCTAGCACACTGTCACCAGCGTCTGTTTTCGCTGCTAATTATGATATGCTGTACATAAATATTCCATTTGAATGGACCATGATCGTACAAGAAACTGATCGCGTATTTCTTGAAGTATCGTTCGTCTGAAACAGTTACTAAAGCCGAAATATTTGTGAACAAACAAGGATTTCAAACCTGCTTCTCCTGAAATCTGTTTATCGGGACTCAGTATCGTATTACGACTAATATGGCAACATCACTTTACAGAAATTTTATCGATGTACAGTGTCCGACAAAAAAGTTAAGCATGCAGAAGACATGGATGTAAACGTAACTTCGTAGAGACCGCGCAGGATACAGTGGCCGATGCCCAGTGATCAATTTTCGTCATGTCAAGTTCATGATGATGTGCCCATCATTTCGTTATTGATCGTAGTTATTATGATATTTACATGGAAATAAGACACTGCGCGAAATTCGGAAAAGTTTGCAATGAAAAATAGGGGTTGCTATCATTTTGTATTTGGTGCATATCACGTAATCCAAAGTGAAATATCCGCAACATTCCTCATATTTCATACACAGTTTGAGATGTTGAAATGAGATTTTGGTAAATGATGGCACGAGAAGAGGACAGTGTTTTGCCATACGGTTATTACGCAGAACTTAATTATCTACCCTATTATTCCACAAAATACAGACTTTTTCAATGGAAGTATATAATTTTTAAGGGCAATCAATAGCTGATGAAACTAGAAATACTATGGTTCTTGTAACAATATAAGTGTTATTAAATTTTTATTTTTTTTTTTAACGAGCATCTTACTTTTCCTCAGTTCCTGACTTAATAAACTTGTTAATCCACTGTTTCAGAATTCTCTCGCAATTCCGTCTGCACAACATGTTAATGAGGTGAGTCTGTGTAAACTACGCTGTGTTTTGGCAAAAGAAGCAAATTTCAACTTGGCAACAAGAGAAATGTGTAGGTTTCAATCAAAATCCACCACTCATGACGCTTCTCTGAACATTACAAATGGTTAACAAGCCACACAAAAATAAATCGCTGTATTTTTGGCGGAATTCGTTTTAGATACTAACTAAAGCAGAAGTGACAGATCATTTTGAATGGTAATCATGCAAGTGTGAGCGTGGAGGGGCTCCACTTAACATTTACAAAAAATGTGAACGCAGATTTCAGTTTAAAACGGCACTTCCCCTCCAGAGTTTGGCATTTCCCCTAAAGCGCCTTTCCGCAACCTCCGCTATTGCTTCCCCATGTGCCCTGCCCTCTTCACATCTACCGGCCAAGGTACTCTGCCCGGACTCTACACACTCACACCATCTTCGGGTACATAAGTGACAAGAGTTGCAATGCTCTGTGATAGACAAAACAAGAGTGCGTTAGTGTTATTTGTTTTAGTGTTGTTCCAAGACCTAATTTGGTGTACAATGGACATGAACAGCATCATACATTGAGTGGTCACTGTGAAGGACATGGCAATGCTACGTACTTATTAGCACCCGACATATTGTGAAAGAGGCCTCAGTGTAGTAGTCCATTTGGCTGGCTGGTCGAATCGTGCAATATCCAGAGAGCTGGGGGCATTTGGATGTGACAGTGACTCTATGTTAGACTGCATGGGAATGTGAGGCCAGATACACTCATCTTCAGTGCTGCAGTCGACCACTTTTGACTACAACGAGCGAAGATCACTGTATTGTGAACCAAGCACATCGTAGCCCCTCCACATCTTCCCCTCTGGTCTGAAAACAAGAAATGGACTCCGTGTAACGTTACATATCATTGTGCACTGCTAGTCGAAGCATAGCAGCAGCCTATGGATATTCAGTTAACGCCATTACACAAACAGCTGCGATTGTTGTGGTGCTGCGATAGGGAAGCATGGACAGGTGATGAATGGCTCAAATGGCTCTGAGCACTATGGGACTCAACTGCTGAGGTCATTAGTCCCCTAGAACTTAGAACTAGTTAAACCTAACTAACCTAACGCACAAACATCCATGCTCGAGGCAGGATTCGAACCTGCGACCGTAGCGGTCTTGCGGTTCCAGACTGCAGCGCCCTTAACCGCACGGCCACTTCGGCCGGCAGGTGATGAATGACGCCACAGTGTGTTCAGTGATGATCGTGGTTACACACTACTCCAGATGACTATCATCTGAGGTTATGGGAGGGACTTGGGGAGAGGTATCATTTTTCCAATGTTTTGGAGAGGCACAACCATGGAGGTAGAATAAGGGGAGATGACGCTACAGACTTACGCTGTACGTTGTTTGGATTCCCCAAAACATTAGCAGACGAGTGTTTACAATTGCTTCTTGCGTTATTTCTGTCGTGTGCACGCGATATTTGTTTTATATAGTAAATGTTACACTGTTTTAGTGAACAACACAGCATAAGGAACGCAACTTCAAACGTTTTTCTCGTCTTAAATGCGTATTCGATACAGTAATACGACACGAAAATACGACGCTTCTGGACTCAGTACTGTAATTCTTTTTTGTTTATTCACTTCGAATAACCGAGAAGAGAAGTATGTGCTATGAAAAGTGTGCTTTAGTAATCCATTTCTATTCACTTTCATCGTGTTTGTGTCGATAATTGATAGAGCCAGAACTCCAAAAGCAATAATTGATAGTTTAGAGGCACCAATTCGTATTCGTTGCATTTTCAAGTCAAATGCAAATTTGAAATGTTCAAATAAACAAGCCAGCTGTCATGTCAACGAAGTGAAAGATTCGTTAAATTACAAAGGAAAAACTGAATTTAAGATTGTCAGGCCCATTGTAGTTTATACATCTGCTTTGTTTTTAAATTGTACCTACCAAGTTACATTTAGTGTGCGACAAATAACAGCAATTTACAGGGTAACACGACAACACAGCGATTAATTTAATGATCTAAGCCTGGACTTAGATGAGGAACTTTGCTTTAACAAATATGTAACCCTTTAAGTACTTATAATTTAACCACTGTAACAGGTGTTACACACATTTCACTGAAGATTTAATCAACTACATGAAGTTACATTACTTTTATATTAAATTATTGCATTTTAAAACGTTAGCCCCAATTTCTAGGATATTTCTTGCCAGGACTTTTCAGTTACTAGGGAATAACCAAACAATGAAAACCAAGTGTATTGCTTACCTCCAGAGAGCTCTTCGCGTCGGACTAATAGGAAATCTAAAGTCAAATCGCAGAAATAAAACCATACTGTAAAACTTCACAGTGCATCAGAATTTCAAGTATATAGAAGAAAATAGAGCTTAAATAAGTCCACTTACGAATGAGAAAAATGGTTCAAATGGCTCTGAGCACTATGGGACTCAACTTCTGAGGTCATTAGTCCCCTAGAACTTAGAACTAGTTAAACCTAACTAACCTAAGGACACCACACACATCCATGCCCGAGGCAGGATTCGAACCTGCGGCCGTAGCGGTCTCGCGGTTCCAGACTGCAGCGCCTAGAACCGCACGGCCACTTCGGCCGGCTTACGAATGAAATGTGATTTGTTTAAACTTTAGACTATAATCAGAACGATTAGTTGACCCGTAAGCGATGCAAGCCGGCTTTTTTTTTTATCAAAACACTTCTCGATTACACGGAATCAAACCACCAGAAGCGAATGTTTTGGGGTAGCTAACATGGCGGGTCTTCATTTGGGTCGGCTTCAAGTTTGTGACGTCATGACAACTCCTCTTATTTTTGCCTTCATGGGCACAACAGTGTTAATCCTGCTATCATGGTGTGACAGCCATTGGGTACGACTTCAGAACAAGTCTGAAGGAACTTTGACGGCACAGCGGTACGTCACGGACATCCTGCGGCCTCATGTGTTATCTCTAATGCGAAAGTATCACGTTGCCAGTTTTCGACAAGATAATACTCATCCTCGTACGGCACACGTCTCTGTGAACTGCCTGCATTATATTGTACTCCATGGCCAACAAGATGCCCCGATCGGTCCCAAATGGAACATGTTTGGGATGACCTCGGACATCTACTGCGTCTCGGTGCTATCATCCACGTATTAAGGCACAGTTACAACAGTTGCATTAGGACACCCTGCCAGCAGCATCAGTGCATGCATTCAGGCCCGAGTGACTGAAATGTCACACTGATGAGCGGGCTTATATGGCTAAGTTCTTTGTAAATTTGACTCGGTTTTATATTCACTTACTGTCCAATCCTGTGAAGTTACATTTCGGTTCCTCGTTCCTTCTGGACGCTTAACGTTTTAGTCAGACAGTGGAGTTAGAAGTGAGACTTTGCTGATGAATAGGGACAGCACATACACATTCCCGCCCAAAGCTTCACATATCAGTAAGTTGATACATCCTGGAAGCCACTGTACAGAGGTGTTAGTGATTCTTGTCCTCTTGCGTTCGCATATTGAACTGGGGAAAAAATGACCGAGCGAGGAGGCGCAGTGGTTAGCACACTGGACTCGCATTCGGGAGGACGACGGTTCAATCCCGTCTCCGGCCATCCTGATTTAGGTTTTCCGTGATTTCCCTAAATCGCTTCAGGCAAATGCCGGGATGGTTCCTTTGAAAGGGTAAGGCCGATTTCCTTCCCCATCCTTCCCTCACCCGAGCTTGCGCTCCGTCTCTGATGACCTCGTTGTCGACGGGACGTTAAACACTAATCTCCTCCTCCTCCTCCTGGGGAAAAAATGATCTCTGTGCGAGCTATACGATGGCAGCGCCAGAATGATGGTGAAGCTTTCGTCAGGATCAGTCCTCCCAACAGGACTTCACAAGAACTACGTTGTCCTCTTATCAATGATTCCTTTTCAAGTTCCCAGAGATTTTAAGTAACACTTCCAAAAACGGCTTTATTGTCCTGTTCCGATCCTAGCTGTGTATTCGATTCTGTTCCGATTTGAAAAATATCTTCTGGAACGGAATTAGCTCTTTATTTTCACGAAGTATTGAATGCTATCAACTGGGGAGCTCACATTTTTGACTGCCTACACTACACTTATCGGTCCTCTGATAGAGTATTGCCCTGCTATGTACTATCCTTACCAGGTAGAATTATCGAAGGAAATTGAAAAAGTTCAAAGGACTGTATTACAGCGGAACTGTGGGGAGAGTGTCACGGATATGATACGCCAGATGAGACGGCAGTTATTGAAACAAATGCGTCTTTTTTGCCGAGAGATCTTTTCATGAATATTCCATCTCCAGCGTTTTCCTCTGAATGCGAAAATATTTTTTTGATATCCACCTAGATACGCAAAAATTATCATTGTAATAAAATAAGAGGAATCAAAGATCGCACGGAAAGACTAAAATGTTCATTTTCCTAGCACACTGTTCGAGACTCGAATGGTAGAGAAATAGAGTGAAAGATTTACAAACTATAATACAGGAGCACATAAAGGCAGTGACCCAGGAAGTACAGTATTTCTTACTTTAACTGCAGTTAATGTCGCAAACAAAATCACGTCAGACTATCGATTTCGGTCCATAGTGACAATCTTCAGGTCTGATTAAAACAGAAGAAGCCTTTTGTTATCCTAATATGACTAAGCCAAAGTGTTTGTGATCATGAACTGGAACTAAAGTGGATGGTAGCTGCTGTAATATTCACATATTATGGGTACCAGAGACAGCGGCATAATGAATCTGGTCATGGGCCGACGGTTCCGCGTGGAATACAGAGCGGCACTGGTGCAATGTTGCATCGAACATCAACGACCTCTACGACAAGCAGAATAAGATTAATCTATGGATCGTTCCCAAAGCACTTATTTCGGTTAAATATGATTGAATCCTCTGCCTGAGACTGTGATGGTACGGCGTATGGGGACACAGATGACGCATTATTCCAGAGCCGAGAGATTAAGAAGCAAGGACCATATTCCTAACATCTATCGACGGACATTAAGGATTAACTATATCAAAAATACTGATATTTCTTTTTAATGTATCTGTTATTACATTATACTGACCGAATGTTGTATAATGTTCATCCGTTCTAACATTCACAAAGGATTGAAACCTCATTTGCGAATTGTACCACTGCTGTTCTTTCACGCCGAATTTTAATTGCTCCCTTGAACCTTTCTCTTATTTTTGTCATTGCTTCTTTGATGTACTGCAATGACAGACTGCATCCCGGTTTTACTACGCTTTTAATCAGAACACCTGTCTCTTACTTTTCCATTCTAACTCTTGCCCCATGGTTCTTGTAAATATAGTGTATTACCAGTCTTTTACGAAAGTTTCCATGTAATTCCAAATGCAAACAAGACTCGACAGCGTCAACTTTAAGATTCGGACTAACCAACGATAGCACGATGGCTCGAATATTTCTATTTTCTTTTGTAATCGAACAACACAAATGTAAATATTTATCGAGTGTCTAGAAAGTGTGATTACTGATACAGTAGCGAACAGTCCAGATATGTTGAATATTACACCATCCCAACACTTCAACTAAATCTTCGTTGTCTACACTCGTAATCTCTTCCCCAATAGGTGCGAGCTGTGACGCGGGACGAGTTCTTTCTTCTATTGCTTGGAAACCGCCTACTATATCAAAAATACTGATATTTCTTTTTAATGTATCTGTTATTAAATTATACTGACCGAATGTTGTATAATGTTCAACTGAGATCAAATAAATAAATTTTAAAAAACGAAATGAAAATCATTGTTGGTAATCGTATCATTGTTTGAAGACTTTTTCTTTTTATATACAGTATCTACCGTTTGCCATTTCATGAGAACGATTCTCTACGGTGATGGATTGAAAAAATAAAAACATACCAATCTAAAACTAAATTGTGGCAGGACTGATTTAAATAAACATTAGTGCAAAATATGAAACAGCTTTAAAAATGTGAGACAGGCGTTTCCCTTTTATTATATTGTATTTGCCACAACACATTTGACAGTGTACGTAACTAACGAGGTAAGGTAAATTGTGGTTTATTCCAAGTAGCGAAACGTTTGTTGATAGCTGTAGCAGAGAAATGTCGCACTAACAAGGACATGGAATAGAGAGGAACGGCATAGGTCGGTATAACGGTACAGATTTAGGAAATTTTGTTTACTGAACTGGACATCGCTTATTTAAAGGGAACTAAAAGAAATGCCACCTTATGCAGAATTATAAGAATGCACAAGATGTTTTTAGGCTAGACCTCCAGCTTTTTTCCATTCTCCATGCGCTACATAACACGTTGACGGGGAAAAATTTCAGAACATATTTAAGATGGACATAATGTTGTTGCTTTCGTGCACACTACAACGTAAAGCTGTATGTGGTTAAGGTACTCTAGTAAGTAAATACAAATCACGGCGTGCTTAAACAGCAAAAAGAAGGAAGTGTGCATTTAGAGTGTGTGTTGCTTCTGCCACGTTAGCGTTAGAACTCACCTCCAAGTTGGTGGACTATGGTAAAATCTAAGGGTACCAACTTTCAGATCATTAGTATGTCAGTACGGTAAAAAGATCGTCTACTTCTTTTCTCATTCGAGACGAAGCGCTACTTCCGCGAGGTCCTAATATAGTCTAAGGAAACCCGTTAGAAAGCGCGGAGTAGCACTCTGCGCTATGTCCGTGTACCTCGTCAATCCGACGTGACCTAGCAACCTGTACATCTTCAGCATGTGTCTTTTCCCGTATTCAGACATAAGCGACGTGATTCTTTTGTTGATGGAGAAGCTTTTCCGTGGAATATTGCCAATCCTGTCTCACCTATTCCAATCGCTACAAACAAGATTTTTACTTTAATTTCATAGCTGTGTTCACGTAGATGAATGATAATCTTTGCTGGTATTGTTATGTTAAACGCTGTTTTCAGTCGGCATAACTTCGTTTAACAATTTGTCGATCATCCAGAGTTCTTCATATAGCACAGCATTATTTTGTTTCTTCTATGCCACTATTGTCTACTAAATTAGAACAAATGAATGTCTATTATTTTACTTAACGTGAAGTAACGTAAGGGTAGTAAACTGATATTAAACGAAGAGTTAAAAGACTTAGGTATCTATACCACACTTTTCGTGTTCTTCATAGCTCCAGCAGTTGGAGCTCTGTCTTCTTCTGACAACGAGACCTCACTACAATCTATTTACCAGGTCCCTTTATCGCTACGCTGTGTACATCGGAGGCTGCATTCTTGCCCACTATCTTGCTGCAGCCTTCGTGTCTACGATAATGAGTAGTTCGATCAGCTTTCATATCCGGTTACTGCTTTCGTTGGACAGTATTTGCTGTAGTACGGAGCTGGAAACTTTTGTTTTTATAGTGCGGAAATTTATTCTAGGTGTTCAGTTATACAATTTTCAATTTTTGTTGTATCTTGGCCTAGACTTTTCATGGGCGCTACTGTTTCAGTTGCCATGGCAGATTGCTGCTGTTATCGGTCGCTGTCATATTCATCTGTCTACTTTCAGTGATACAAATTTTTTGGATATATCTGTGACCCACGATGGGTATCTGGTGGCTCATAGCCTCTTGCTTAAACACGCTCAAATACACCCTTTTACAAGCAGCTCTAAATATAAGTAGTAGCATACCTAACTTTAAGAATTCAGAGTATGAGTTTTTCAACTCTTATTGCGCGAGCCGCAGAAACTGTTTTTATGAGTTTGATTAATGGGGGAAGCAGCTGCCGAGCACCAGCAATAGATGAATAATGGCTCTGTCCTGACAAATAGAATCCGATAAAGTTCTGTGCACTTCTAGAAAAAAATCCTAGGTATTTTCCCTATTCCTGTAATTCATCGGTCATTTACGACAACTGTATCACCGTCAACAGAGATACCACTCCTGCGTTCGTCTGAAAGTTTGCCGTATCATGCAGTGGTGAGTTTAATAAGTGCATCTTGCCTTAAGGGACAACTGGTGTTATAAGGTTTTTATTTAAGATAACTCCCTCCTGAAGTATTCGACATTGTTCATAGTCTGCAGTCTTCAGTAAACCAAGAAAAAGTATTTGGTTTACTCAAATGAAGGGCAAATCGCATAATAGCGTTATGCAAAACGTTGAGTGTTAAATGTGATGGAATTTAGCTATGGCCTAGAACACGTAGGAGGGCAGTAAGTTAATGTCCAGACATAGAAGATATTTTACGTATAGGAAGTGGGTGTATCCGTCGGTTATAGCACAAATAGCGCTATAATGAGTAAAAGCGTAATACCTTCTAAGAATGGAACATCACATTTGGCGCTGTATTCTGCTGTCAGTGCTGGTCTCTATGAGCTCCATAGGAGGCTAATGCCATTCTTATTTCTAAGATGTTATTGTCAATGGGTCAAGGTTTCGCTTGGACTGGGAAGAACTACTGACATACTCTGCTTGATTCAGATAGAAAGATGGAGCTGACAGTCAATGCTTTTTTTCTGTTGATCATATTCGTCTTCCAAAATTTAGGGTGCAAACATCAACAATCACCGGCATATTCAAATGCTATTTTTATACACATACTTCCGTGGCCACAGTTCGGCGCAAAGATATTACATTGAATGGCGTCTGTTTAATCTTCCCTCCTTTCATCATCGCTTACGTCCTTTAATAGCAAACAAATGAAGAGTGAAAATGGAAAATGTTCTAAGTATCAAATCTCATATTAGTAATGAGAGTCAAATAGCAATGTATCTCTTTCAGTACATGACTATTCTGTATCCCAAAATTTGATCACCGCAAAAAGTAATTAGACTAATGCGAAAATAAATAATTTATTAAGAACGTTATAAGTGCCATACCAGGAAAGACTGGTTCTAAGAGCCAATACATAGTTTTTGTTTCAGATGTCAGTAATATAGAGGCTCTAAGTATTATATGTAATAATACAATACAACAGTAATAACTAACAGAACTGTGGCCAACAAAAACCAATTTTCATTTCTTTTGAATCTTTCGTAAGAGAACGAGAAAATTAAATTGAAGAAAAAAGATTTCTCGCCACTGCTTTCCGTTTCTTACACAACTCCATTCCTGGAATCAGATGTCAACGTTTACCGTAAAACTCTCTGTGCTGTTTAGGAAGAAATGGCAACATCGTCAACAGGTCTTTCTGTTTTGGAACTAATAAACATAGTATGTCTTTCAGATAAATTACGCTACAACAGGCATCTGTCATGGTATTTCTTCTATTGAATACACTGATGTTTTTCCATCCTTCAGTTGCACACTAAGAATTTTATACAGCTGTTCGAGATGAGTAACACAAACTTTGGTAATACTGCGTCTGGAGATCTTAAACGCCTGTGTTGACAACAGTGTTTCGGCAGTATAATTAAAATCAAAGAAGCCAGTTGTGTACACTGGAATTACACGGAATATGTTCGTAGCTTTACTTGACTCAACAATCCTGTACAAATCTTGCGGAACAAAGCCGTTGATTACCTTCCTTCGTTTATCTATAATTGCAAAATCTCTGTCGTAACTCAAAAAGCTGTCCCCACGCACCAAAAACTTGTTTATCGTCTCTTCAAACCGTCCCAGGCTAAATGGAGGAGACCTTGGAACTGCATTGGGAAGCACACGTCACTGACACCAGGCGCCATCTAGTAATGAAAGTTTGAAACATTTTCTGTACTGTTTGACAGTTGGGTCAAGTCTAGGGACATGTGAGAGAGTACAGAGAACCAAATAGCATTGAAAACGCCTTGTGGAAAACAAAAATAACTGAGAACGTTTTTCATGTCCACACATCAGATGGAAGTTCGATAAATTTCTACCTCTCTCATCTGTAGGAACTAGATATTCGCCGTACTGACGCACTAAGTTCTTTGAGCTTAAGGAGCAACATGGTGTGTTGTATTCATTTTCGGAGTTATGTGGGATTCGCATCAACCAAAATATTGAGTCACAGAGTACTGTAGACTGGCAAGTATTGGACAGAAGGCTGACCCACTTTGTTCATTTTGTTGTTTCCAGTTGGACGCATTGCTATATAATTTTTGTTTGGTTAAGTTTTCTATAGTTTGTTAGATCGAATAACCAGGCGTTAGGCTCATGCTGACTTTGTAATGATCAGTGACACATAGTATACGAGATTGAGAATCCCATGTGCAACCACGCTTTCTGAACTTAAGAACTTTCCTATTTAATTGCTATGATTTATTTTGACTCTATGTACGTGTTAGCCACTTTTATAAAGTTTATATTATTGCTTGTCGGTACTTATTTCTTCAGGCTGTTGGGGCATGTGAACTACACTCCAGCTTTTGACCTTATCTTTCTACATTCACATCCACACTCCGCAAGCCACCCGACGGTGTCTGGCGGAGGGTACCCTGAGTACCTCTATCGGTTCTCCCTTCTATTCCAGTCTCGTATTGTTCGTGGAAAGAAGGATTGTCGGTATGCCTCTGTGTGGGCTCTAATCTCTCTGATTTTATCCTCATGGTCTCTTCGCGAGATATACGTAGGAGGGAGCAAAATACTGCTTGACTCCTCGGTGAATGTATGTTCTCGAAACGTCAACAAAAGCCCATACCGAGCTACTGAGCGTCTCTCCTGCAGAGTCTTCCACTGGAGTTTTTCTATCATCTCCGTAACGCTTTCGCGATTACTAAATGATCCTGTAACGAAGCGCGCTGCTCTCCGTTAGATCTTCTCTATCTCTTCTATCAACCCTATCTGATACGGACCCCACACTGCTGAGCAGTATTCAAGCAGTGGGCGAACAAGTGTACTGTAACCTACTTCCTTTGTTTTCGGATTGTATTCTTCCAATGAATCTCAGTCTGGCATCTGCTTTACCGGCGATCAACTTTATATGATCATTCCATTTTAAATCACTCCTAATGCCTACTTCCAGATAATTTTTGGAATTAACTGCTTCCAGTTGCTGACCTGCTATATTGTAGCTAAATGATAAGGGATCTTTCTTTCAATGTATTCGCAGCACATTACACTTGCCTACATTGAGATTCAATTGTCATTCCCTGCACCATGCGTCAACTCGTTGCAGATCCTCCTGCATTCCAGTACAATTTTACATTGTTACAACCTCTCGATATACCACCGCATCATCCGAAAAAAGCCTCAGTGAACTTCCGATGTCATCCACAGGGTCATTTATGTATATTGTGAATAGCGACTGTCCTACGACACTCCCCCTGCGGCACACCTGAAATCACTCTTACTTCGGCAGACTTCTCTCCATTGATAATGACATGCTGCGATCTGTTATCTAGGAACTCTTCAATCCAATTACACAATCGGTCTGATAGTCCATATGCCCTTTCTTTGTTCATTAAACGACTGTGGGGAACTGTATCGAACGCCTTGCGGAAGTCAAGAAACACGGCATCTACCTGGGAACCCGTGTGTATGGCCCTCTGAATCTCGTGGACGAATAGCGCGAGCTGGTTTTCACACGATCGTCTTTTTCGAAACATATGCTGATTCCTACAGAGTAGATTTCTAGTCTCCAGAAAAGTCACTATACTCGAACATAATACGTGTTCCAAAATTCTACAGCTGATCGACGTTAGAGATATAGGTCTATAGATCTGCACATCTGTTCGACGTCCCTTCTTGAAAACGGGGATGACCTGTGCCCTTTTCCAATCCTTTGGAACGCTACGCTCATCTAGAGACCTACGGTACACCGCTGCAAGAAGGGGAGCAAGTTCCTTCGCGTACTCTGTGTAAAATCGAACTGATATCCCATCAGGTCCAGCAGCCTTTCCTCTTTTGAGCGATTTTAATTGTTTCTCTATCCCTCTGTCATCTATTTCGATATCTACCATTTTGTCGTCTGTGCGACAATCTGGAGAAGGAACTACAGTGCAGTCTTCCTCTGTGAAACAGCTTTGGAAAAAGACATTTAGTATTTCGGCCTTTAGTCTTTTATCCTCTGTTTCAGTACCATTTTGGTCACAGAGTGTCTGGACATTTTGTTTTGATCCACCTACCGCTTTGACATAAGACCAAAATTTCTTCGGATATTCTGCCAAGTCAGTACATAGGAGTTTACTTTCAAATTCATTGAACGCCTCTCGCATAGCCTTCCTCACACTACATTTCGCTTCGCGTAATTTTTGTTTGTCTGCAAGGCTTTGGCTATGTTTATGTTTTCTGTGAAGTTCCCTTTGCTTCCGCAGCAGTTTTCTAACCCGGTTGTTGTACCACGGTGGCTCTTTTCCATCTTTTGCGATCTTGCTAGGCACATACTCATCTAACGCATATTGTACGATGGTTTTGAACTTTGTCCACTGATCCTCAACACTACCTGTACTTGAGACAAAACTTTTGTGTTGAGCCGTCAGGTACTCTGAAATCTGCTTTTTGTCACTTTTGCTAAACGGAAAAATCTTCCTACCTGTTTTAATATTTCTATTTATGGCTGAAATCATCGCTGCAGTAACCGCTTTATGATCGCTGATTCCCTGTTCTGCGGTAACTGTTTCAAATAGTTCGGGTCTGTTTGTCACCAGAAGGTCTAATATGTTATCGCCACGAGTCGGTTCTCTGTTTAACTGCTCAAGGTAGTTTTCAGATAAAGCACTTAAAAAAAATTCACTGGATTCTTTGTCCCTGCCACCCGTTATGAAGAGTCTCCCAGTCTATATCCGGCAAATTAAAATCTCCACCCAGAGCTATAACATGGAGGGGAAATCTACTCGAAATATTTTCCAAATTATCCTTCAGGTGCTCAGTCACAACAGCTGCTGAGCCAGGGGACCTATAGAGACATCCAATTACCATGTCTGAGCCTGCTTTAACCGTGACCTTCACCCAAATTATTTCACATTTCGGACCTCCGTCAATTTCCTTCGACACTATTGCACTTCTTATCGCTATAAACGCGCCTCCCCCTTCACTGTCCAGCCTGTCTCAGCGGTATACATTCCAATCTGAGTTTAGGATTTCATTACTGTTTACATCTGGTTTCAGCCAACTTTCTGTCCCCAGTACTATGTGGGAATTGTGACTGTTTATCAATGAGAGCAGTTCTGGGACCTTTCTATAGAAGCTCTTGCAGTATACTATTAGCACATTAATGTTGTTATTCCCTGTTGAGTTTTGCCTACTCCTACCTTGCCGTGTCTCAGGAGGCGTCTTGTCGGGCCTAGGGAGGGAATTCTCTAACCTAAAAAACCCACATGTGCACTGCACACGTACTCCGCTACCCTTGTAGCCGCTTCATGCGTGTAGTGCACGCCTGACCTATTCAGGGGGACCCTACATTTCTCATAGCGGAGGTCGAGAAATTTGCACCTCAGATCTCCGCACAATCGTCTGAGCCTCTGGTTTAAGCCTTCCACTCGGGTCCAAACCAGAGGACCGCGATCGGTTCTAGGAACGATACTACAAATAGTTAGCTCAGATTCCACCCCGCGAGCGAGGCTTTCCGCCGTCACCAACTCCGCCAACCGCCTGTATGAACTGAGGATGACCTCTGAACCCAGACGGCAAGAGTCATTGGTGCCGACATGAGCAACTATTTGCAGTCGGGTGCACCCAGTGCTCTCTGTGGCCGCCGGCAGGGCCTCCTCCATCTCGGATGAGACCCCCCGGCAAGCAGACAGAGTGAACACTGGCCTTATTCCCTGACCTTTCCGCTATTTCCCTAAGGGTCTCCATCACCCGCCTAACGTTGGAGCTCCCAATCACTAATGAACCCTTCCCCCCGTGTGCCTGCTCAGACCTTGCTCAAGGAGCGGACACATGTCCACCAACAGGCAGAGCGGGCGATGCCACACGGCCAGCCTCCACATTGACCCTCCGCCTCGTGTGCCGCGAACGTCGCTGAACCCGCCACTCCCCTTGGGGACAGGGTGGCCCAACCGCGCCCGGTATCCGCGAAGATGTCTCGACAGCAGGGACAGTGGCTGAAGCATGTAACACCTGGGGTGTACCTTTAGCGAGGTCCTGCTTTTATGAGATTTAAATGTTCTGATATTGAGCTTTCTTACATGTAATGTTTCTTGATCCATTGTGATTCTTTCTGTAACAAATACGGGCTGTTGTTCAACATAAAGATTATACAGTAACTGGACACGTTTAGTATTTACTTTTGAGTTTTACAACTTTTAATATACTTCTAATGTCCACCAGTTAGACGCTGCATACGTAATCATGCTGCAAGTAAGCGCCACACCTCTTCTATGTGGGTTAAGACAAAGCGAGTGCATCGTTCAGACCTATTTAACACAAAGAGTGATAACAGCATCAAATAAGCTGGTTAAAATAGCTGCAAGTGTACATGGTGCTTTCAGTACCACGTCAAACACACACACACACACACACACACACACACACACACACACACACACAAACACACTCACTCACTCACTCACTCATTAACACACACATACATGTTTGAAGGCTTACCTTACATTACTGTTTTATTAATTATAAAGGATTACTCTGAGTATCAGAACTTGGTTTGATACAGTTGTCTTAATTCATTCAGTGTGAAAGGTTACAAACATTATCTATAGTTTTTCACGCACGGAAAGCATCAGTCATAGTTAACAGACAGTTCGGCTTTCAGTTTAATCAAATAACACCACTAAACCTGGGCGCTGGTAGTATTATGGAGTAGTAACGGATATAACAAAAAATGGTTCAAATGGCTCTGAGTACTATGGTACTCAACTTCTGAGGTCATCAGTCCCCTAGAACTTAGAACTACTTAAACCTAACTAACCCTGAGGACATCACATACATCCATGCCCGAGGCGGGATTCGAACCTGCGACCGTAGCGGTCGCGCGGTTCCAGACTGTAGCACCTAGAACCGCTCGGCCACCCCGGCCGGCGGATATAACACTCTCAGTTGATTTCTATAGATCTGGTGTTTGGATTCTCCAAAACGCAATATATGGTGATCAATAAAATTATTTTGGCGATCGAGCGAAGTGTTTTACCATTTAGTGTCAATATGATCGCAGAACATACAACAGAGACTTTCACCATTGCTAAAAGCCTGCATGTATTTACTAACAGACGTTTAATGTAATGTTCATTCCATGTAAACTGTACCTTATTGATTATTTTTACACGTATTTATGTACATATCAACTAAAACAGAAAGGAAATGCAACATAAATGTTTGTATCCCATATTTTATGTGATTTCGGTGTAATACGTCTGCTTTGATTCTATAGGAGAAATGTAAACTTTGGAAATTTTATGAAGAGGGAAATGAGAAGTTAATATTGGTAGAAGAGAGTGCTAGTTTCGCGGAAAGGAAACAGTTTTCTTTGTGTTAAAGGGGGGGGGGGGGAGGTCTAACGTGGAGAAGAGAATTATAGCGATATTGTTGCTATGAATTACTAAATTTCAACCAGCACACCGATTTTGAAATTAGCTATGAAGAGCAGACCAAGAGAGAACATTGAATGAGTCAATAGGCAAGACTGAAGAATTATTTAAAGTATTGATACAGAAAAAACAACAGGAGGTCAAGATTTACAAGCCGTCGGAAAGGAGTTCAAACGGTTTTCATCCCCAAATGTAACTGGTGTATCAGCAGAAAGTGAGCGCGAAGAGAGAACAACGTCATATGGTCTAAGAAGAAGAGTTTAACTGTTCAGTCAGGGCGGAGTTGCAGTCCATATAGTTGAAACTGAATGCTGTTTTCATGTTGAGAAAATGGACTGTAAACTAAGTATTGCCAAACTATCTGCTTCGAGGACCAAAGCACACAATATTATCTTGTAAAGTGAAAGTTTCAATAAACAGAATTCAAGCTACTAGAAGTAAAGCTTTAAGTAGACGTCCATATTGTACTTAAAAGATATATGTCTGTGAAACTCATCAGTCAGTTCCACTTTAATATCCTTTCCTAGAAGTTTTAAGAGATTTTCTCAGCAAGACAGTGCGCCGAAGCAGCATTTAGCATTTTATAGCTAATTTTGTCTGTTTTAGAGACGACTCATCGCTGTCTTTCTAACTTCCTACGACATAAGAAACAGCTGACGGGCAGAAGCCCAGAGATTACAACAGCTTCAGCCGCAGGTCAGACACATAGAAATCACGGCGATACATGCCTGATGGCAGACATTATTTTCGACATGTCAACGACTGTTTACAGCAGAACTTAACGTTACTTAGTAGATATCACATACAGATAGATAACAGCAAAGAATTTTGTGGCTGAATCAGTTGTTTGTTAATAATAATACTAATAAAATTTAAAGATGTTCAGTTCTACTTTTAAATGCAGCATCTTTCCTGCAGTTGAATATTTGGCGGGATCGTTTAACACAAATAAAGTAATTTTGTTGTATCGATAGAGAATTATAAAATCAATTCCTTTTATCTCCTGCGAATTGTAAATTTAAACTTCCATTTGTACCACATCACATGAACACTGAACTTGAATTTTACACCAGAAAATTCGCTGTAGTTACGTTGATGCACAACCAGTCAGTCAAAACAGAGAAGTAGCAAGTCGCTCTAAATAGCTGCATAAACATTATTGCGATATTCCATTTGTACCAGTTTTACGTAATGTGTATAGGTCAGGTAAAAGTACTGATCTAGCATTGGATTATTTTGGCGAAATTGTAACAGAGTTGGAGGTATCATTTCGAGCGCTGGCTGTTACTCACACAGAAAGTTTGGTGTCATGAGGGAATCCTTCATATCAGTATCAGTGACAGAGCCGCATTCAGTCATTTTAGCGTAGGACGGACAGTATTAGTTGGATAGTCAGACATAAATTCATAATCTACTGCTGTATTAAATTCCTTAGAGCCTTTTTGTGTAATTTGATAAATCTGTAACAGCATAAACTAACTTTAGTGGAAAACAAAACTCCAAGAAGGATACATTGACTGAATTTTATAGCAGAAAGAGGATCATAATACACAAGCCATTAGGATAACAGCACTGTCCATAATCTCTGGCGCTGAGAATTCAGTAATGATGTAAAGACCCGGCATGCTACATCTTGAACCTTAAGTGTACTGATACGGATAAGCACTTGGATGTCCTGAACAATCTCACTTCACAAGGCTTGTAAGCCAGCCTACAGACGATCAACAATGGTTTCTGGAGGACAAATAAGAGCAAGATGCCAAATAACCATAATCGAAAACATATTCTAAGGGAAAAAGAAGTATATATTTTATTGTCCTGTCGATGACTTTGTCATTAAAAATGGGGCACAAACTCTGGCTAAACAAGCACTGGTAAGGAAATTGATCTTGGCCTTTACAAAGAAATCGTGCTGAAATTCTCTTTACTTAGTTTTGGCAAACCACGTAAACCCTAAATCAGGATGGCAGGAGACCAGCTGTACTGCTTAAATGAGGGTAACATCACGCAAATATAGTAGCCAGGGTGTCTTGTGTCGGTGATGGCATAGTTACGTAAACTAAGCGGAAATAAGAATTTTAAGTACATCGTTTATTAAAACATCGCATATCATAATGAGAATCGTAAACTTGGTCCATGTACATAACGGAAAATTTTTATCGCACTAATCGTCAACATTGCCAAACAAGTCGTAGTGCAACAAGAAAGTGTTCGTTAGGATAGAAGTCAGGAGCGGAGGGCGTTGTAAAATGACAATTAATTGAGTGGAATGAACCCAGTTTATTCTTGTAATGGTGGTACAGAGCAGCCCCAAGAGGGGTTGCCGTCTGCTCATCAGAGAGGCAGAGGCTAGAGGAGCGACTACTCGGGGCGGAGGTCAGAAGCTAAGAGAGCGCGGAGCTGTTTCCAAGCCGCCCTCGCCGCTCCCGGCCGCGTCCCCACGTGATCACACGATTAGTCTCTGATTGGAGGATTGATTCCGCCAACGCGCCTTGCTAGTAGCGTACCCCCGTCAGCGCAACCAACCCGTGGGACTTGAGTCTGACCGAGGAGCACGTGGCAGGAATGTGCCGACCATGGTCTTCCGGCCAGCACCTTCCACCACATTATGCCCAAGCCGGCTACGGCCGAACATTATGCATGAGAAATTTACTTAATAAAATTTTGTCGGCAATGATCCCTCTTGGGGGGTCTCCTCCCTGCACAAAAGTAAATGATACATCGAAAGTGTAGTTGAAGCAAACCGCTGATTGTGCAGCAGGTCTGCACATGAGATAAGATGCTGGTGGCACCAATGATGTGATCATGCGTTACGCACTCGTGGTACACTCCCAACCACCTTGACTCCGGCAGCCAATTCGATATCTTGTGTATATAATAATTACTCTCCTCATTTAATCTGTTCATTACACCCAGAAATGTCTTGGGCAATGTCTGAGAGAAAAGGGAGAGGGGAGGAGCACCTGTAATTGGGATCCGCGCCGAGGATTCGTGGGCTCTGGATGCTGTGTAGGTGCTGGATAGATCCAGTTCCCCAACATGTGATGGGAGGAGTTAGTGACAATGAATTACAGGTTGGTTATGTGATCTGCTGATGTTGGCGCTATGAGTAGTGTAGGATTACTGCTTCATCCAGTTCCAGTTTTCTTTAAAAGTTCCACCGAAATCGGGCTGGGAGTTCTTGGCTTGGTGTAAACTGTAATGCTTGTTGCACTGCGGCGGCGAAGATATCAGTGGACCAACAACTGCTGGTGCTGCGGCAACGATTTGTTGCGGAGGCACATCAGCCGGCTTCCTTCCGCCACAATTAAAATTATGTCTACCACGATGTCCGAATAACATGATCAGAACTCACCGCTGATAATACCCAAAAACATGTGTCCGTGAATGAGGGCAGGGACCGATTCGCCATCGCTAACGTCCTGCATTGTTCGAAAATGGTTCAAATGGCTCTAAGTACTATGGGACTTAACATCTGAGGTCATTAGTCCCCTAGACTTAGAACAACGTAAACCTAACTAACCTAAGGACAGCACACACATCCATGCCCGAGGCAGGATTCGAACCTGCGACCACAGCAGCAGCGCGGTTCCAGACTGAAGCGCCTAGAATCGCTCGGTCACAGCGGCCGGCCCTGCATTGTTAATTGGGAAGTTGGCGCCCGTGGCCTAGTGGTAGCGTCTTTGATTAGTAATTAAAACGACCTCGGTTCCGCGTTTGAAACCCACCACCGGGTAAATTTTGAACTGGCGATCGAAGACTTTCGGCATAAGAAATCACCCTCCTTCTGCCAACGCATTGACAAAGAGAACGGAGAAGCGGACAGAGGTTCAGGGCACTCTCTTACCCTTGGGGCGGGAAACTGCCCTTAAGGCAGAAAAATCAGCAATGATCAACGGCATAAGGATGCAGAAGATAATGGAAACCACTACATTAAAGACACAAATGTGTATCCACAGGACATCTGGCCTGTAACTCAGAAAGTGTCATGATAATATCTCCGTTGGTAAATGACTCCGGAATAGTCCCCCTTTCGGATCTCCGGGAGTGGACTGCCAAGGGGAGTTGATCACGAGAAAAGGCTTGAATAACCAACAAAAGAATAACGTTCTACGAGTTACGGCGTGGATTGCCAAAAGTATGAAAGTGGTAGGGAAACTAGAAAATCTGGGAAAGTAAATGCTAAAGCTCAGTGTAGATACGGTGGGTATCAGTGAAATAAAATAGAATTTAGAGAAGAGTTTCTGGTGAGACGAGTATAGAGTAATATCAGCAGCAGAAAAAATGGTATATCGGGAGTGGGATTCATTATGAACACGGTGGTAGGGCAGAGAGTTAGTTACTTTGAGGAGTTCAGTGATAGGGTTCATCTCATAAGAATTGATAGCAAACCAAAAGTGGCATCGAATAGTTCAGGTGTACATGCTGACGTCGCAAGCAAAAAATGAAGAGGTAGAGAAGGTATACGAGGATATTGGGCAGGCAATTCAGTCCGCAGCGGGAGATGAAAATCTAGTAGTTATGGAGTAGTGGAATGCGGTTGTAGGGGAAGGAGTAGAAGAAAGGGTTACGGGGGTACGAGGAACGAAAGAGCAGGAAGACTAACTGACTTCTGCAATAAATTTCAGCAAGTATCAGCGAATATTCTGTACAACGATCACGAGAGGCAGAGGTGTACTTGGAAAAGGCCGGGAAGTACGGGAGGTCGTGCGGTAGCGTTCTCGCTTCCCACGCCCGGGTTCACGGGTTCGATTCCCAGAGGGATCAGGGATTTTGTCTGCCTCGTGATGACTGGGTGTTGTGTGCTGTCCTTAGTTTAGTTAGGTTTAAGTAGTTCTAAGTTCTAGGGGATTGATGACCATAGATGTTAAGTCCCATAGTGCTCAGAGCCGTTTGAACAATTTTTTTTTTTTTTTTAAGTACGGGAAGATTTCAATTATATTACATCATGGTCAGTCAGAGATACTGAAATGAGATACTCGATTGTAAGGCGTAGTCATGAGCAGACATAGACTCACATGACAGTTTAGTAATTATGGAGAGTAGGCTGAAGTTTAAGAGACCAAACAGGAAGAATCAACACACAAAGAAGTGATATACGGAAGTACTAAAAATGAAGATATACACATGAGGTTCTCTGAGGCTATAGATACTGTGATAACGCATAGCTCTGCGTGCAGTTCAAATGAAGAGGAACTGATATCTCTAAAAAGATCAATAACAGAATTCGGAAAGAAAAATGTAGGTACAAAGAAGGTAACTGCGAAGAAACCATGGGGAACAGAAGAAATACCTCAGCTGATCGATGAAAGAAGGGTGGTAACATTGAGAGTGGAGTGGGAATTCCGCTGTTAAATGCAGAGGAGAGAGCAGAAAGTATGTTAAAGGCCTCCATGAGGGGGAAGACTTGTCTCATGTGCGCTACAAGAAGAAACTGGAGTCGATTTAGAAGAGATAGGGGACCCAGTATTAGAATCAGAATTTAAAAGAGCCTTGGGAGACTTGAAATCAAATAAAGCAGAAGGGATAGATAACATTCCATCACAATTTCTAAAGTCATTGTGGCAAGTGGCAACAAAACGACTATTCACGTTGGTGTGTAGAATGTATGAGTCTGGTGACATACCATCTGACTTCCTTAAAAATATCACACACGCAATTCCGAAGACTGCAAGACCTGACAGTTGTGAGAATTACAGCACAATCGGCTTAACAGCGCTTGCAACCAAGTAGCGGACAAGAATAATATAAAGAAGAATGGGAAAAAAAATTTTGGATGTGTTAGATGACGATCATTGGACTTATGAAAAGTAAAGGCACTAGAGAGACAGTTCTAACGTCGCGGTTGATAATGGAAGCAAGACTAAAGAAAGGTCAAGACATGTTCGTAGAATTTGTCGACCTGGAAAAAGCGTCCGACCATGTCAAGTGGTGCAAGATGTTCGAAATTCAAATGGAAATATGAGTAAGCTATAAGGAGAGACGGGTAATATACAACTTGTGCAAAAACCAATAGGGAATAATGACAGCGGAAGGCCAGGGACGAGGTGCCCGGATTAAGAAGGATGTAAGAGAGCAGCGCAGTCTTTCGCCCCTACTGTTGAATCTTCACAACTAAGACCCAATGACAGAAATTAAAGAAAGGTTCAAGAGTGGAATTAAAATTCAGAGTGAAAAGACAGATTTTTTTTCTTTTTACAATGATGCATAAATTTCGGTGACATGGTTGTTACATAAAACTGTGGGACTACACTACAGCGCATACGCTTCTTCAGGTGCCTGAGTTCCTGGATCTGCTAGAGGATGAGAGCTACTAATTACTTCATTATATCATTTCTTAGAAGACAACAAGAAAATATTTTCTAAAATTAGATTCAGTGACACTACGTGTGTTAAAATGAAAACTTGTTGAATGCTGATATATTTCCCAGTCCTCTTTAGCTTCCTAAAAAGGAATACATGGAGTAAATGCTTGGATCTGGCTAGACGGGCGTGTTCGTTGCCACTGATGAGGCACAAACAGTGTGAATAGTGGTTTATTCGTCTGTTAATGCACACCTATTGATCATTCAATTGGATAGAGGGGACGCGTTAATAATCACTAATATTATTCACTTACATAAAATTATTGATGTCGAACGGGAGCAGTATTTTAAAATTAATATTTTTTTCTACTGAGAACGAACAGTTAAATTTACGTAAAAAAGTTTAATGACCAATGCCATGCTGCTCGCCCTTCTTGAACTCTTCCTTTGAGTAGCGCTACTTCTGTATTTGAGTATCATGTAGCTTCTTTTTCAGAAGACCTAATTTCAGTTGAAGGTATCCATTCCCCTTTGTTGTTCAGTGTGTGGATGTAATTTTAACTGACGGAGAAGAACCATAAAATTGTCTTTATTTCCTGTAGTATAATGAATGACCAAAGTGATTTTCACGAATATTTCTGGTTTGTTGTCTAAAAAGATAATTATCTGATAGTCGTATGGGGACAGTACTGTTAAAAATCTCAGGTTTTTAAAGTTAAATTACCTCCACTCCTTGCTGCGCGCCTGGTTAGCAACCTGTTATGAATTTCTTGACATAAGACAGTTATGGTCGCAATTTCAAGAAATTCAAATTTTTTAAGTAACAAACAGCCTACTTCCCTTGGATCACCTGCACGCATTGAATCTGACACCCTGCTTTGAATTTCAATATCAGCAGTATTTCACGAAAACTTCCCCAGCACACAATACCGCATCACATTACTGATTCGAAATAACTGTGGCATGCAACTTTCCGTTTTTCTATCTCAACAGCACTGGATAATATTTGCTGTGCAGGCGTCAAGATACATAATTACTCGGTACACATATTCCAATGTACATTGTTATTTGGTTTTAGTTCCAAAAATGTAATACAGTCTGGTACGTTCTGTTTGTTTTAATTTCTCCCTATTTTCACTGCTGGATCTTGAATAGTAGCCACATGTAATTTTCAGAAATTCGGAGTGAAGCTGTTTATCTGGAACTATGTTTCTAAGCTACCAAGTCTTGACGATTCATTCAGTTTTTTTGTGCTTCACGATTTTCATTGAAAACAGCTCTATTATCTAGGAACAGAACGGGTGAACATTTGACTTTACTGCTCCTGTTTATTCTGCTGTAAATTACGAGGGCTATCCACAAAGTACATTACGTTCTGGAATTAAAAATAAATAAAGTATTGGAATTTTTTTTATTATATACAGATGAAAGCCACACTTAAATACTACTTTTCTACATAGTTGCCATTTAAATTAAGGCACTTATCGTAGCGATGGACGAGCTTGGAAATTCCTTCGTCGTAAAATTCGGCCGCTGTGCCTTCGACCACGTGGCGACTGTCTTTTGGGACAGAAAAGATGTGATTTTTTTGGATTTCTTGGAAAGAGGCACTACAATAAACTCTCAAAGGTATTGCCAAACTGTGCACAACCTCAGAAGAGCAATACAAAACAAGCGCAGGGGAAAGTTGGGCTCAAAGATCTTGCTGATTCACGACAATGCCCAGGCCCACACGGCAAATGCCACTCGTGAAGTTCTCTGATCTTTTAAGTGGGAATTGTTTCCTCGTCCGCCGTACAGTCCCGACCTGGCTCCGAGCGACTTCCACTTATTCCCAGCAATGAAGAAGTGGTTGGCTATGCAGCGTTTTCATGACGACACACAGCTTCAAGAAGAGGTAACCACGTGGTTGAAGGCGCAGGCGGCCAAATTTTACGACGAAGGAATTTACAAGCTCGTCCATCGCTACGATAAGTGCCTTAATTTAAATGGCAACTATGTAGAAAAGTAGTATTTAAGTGTGGCTTTCATCTGTATATAATAAAAAAAATTTCCAACACTTTATTTATTTTTAATTCCAAAACGTAATGTACTTTGTGGATAGCCCTCGTATTAATTGTCCTTGAAGCTGTTACTGCAACATTGCTATTTGTAACTGTTGGTCATAATAACAATTTCCAGACCAATACAAATTATCTCCAACTACCACCATGTGCTTATAAACCTCGTTGCCCATTTTTTGTTGATGGTGACACAAAATTTTTGTCACATTAAGAAACTATAAGTTCAGAATAACACTGACTGAAAAAAGGAGTTCCTAGTACACTGTATACATAAGGAAGCATGGAAACTGCCGGAAATTCATAGCAGACTGTGACACATAAACGATGGAAATTACATTATTCTTTCACTGTTGCCCTTTGTCAGTGAGGACAAATATCATCTTAGCCATAATAAAGACTTTTTGCCAGGATGACCAGAAAGACTGCTAAACTAGAAATAAATACCAAAAGCGTAGCCTCAGTGATAGCAGAGCAAATGAGTAAGTGTTTATCCAAGGCGTAGTCGAAGTACAGCAATGGCGGTGTGCCTGATGTCTGGCGGCCTCTTGATGCCACGTGGTGAGGAATGTGTCCGCTCACGAGGCCTGATACTAGAGGGCCAGACTATGCATGTGAGTGAGCGCGCGAGCGAGCGCGAGCGCGCGTGCGCGTGCATCTGCGTCTGTGTAGTGCCAGATGTCAACGTTAGAATTTTTTACGTTATTTGTTTCTCATTTTTCCCAGGAAAAATAAAAGGTGTTGCTTTCATAAGAAATATCAAACTCCCAGATGACAGGAAAAGAACTTTAAATAGAATGCTTATGACTAACAAATAGGTAGCGTCAATTTCAAACGAACCCTTTTTCTGCGTTAATAAAATAGGAAAAATTCAAATTTCTTAATAAAGTGACTGAAATCAACAACTATCATAATAAAATTAAGTAACTGTAAGGAATAGTTCAAAGAGAAATTGGAGAAACGTGTAGGGAATTCGAGAGTGTAGTATGATAAATGCAGACATTATTTATCAATTGTTTTACGACTAGATTACAAAATTTCCACTGTGGATTCCGTGGATGAAGCAGAAGGGCATTTTAGATAACGATAAAAAGGCAGATGAATAAAATCAAATCAAAGTTAATCTATAATGGTAAAAAAGTCAGTGCCGTAATTCATGCTAAAGAAGGAGCTTCATTGACTGACAATATTTCAAGAAAATTACTGAAATCTTGTTATGTTCTTCTGAGCATTCTTCTGAGTCACATGGTCTTTGTAAGAAATGTAGTAAGTCTTAATAATCGATCACCATGCTTACTATATTAAAAAACTACCAATGAACCCCTGATTCTTTTAGGAATGGATCATCAGGGTATAAGGATTTGTCTTTAAACATGCCTACGAAAAAAGTTTAGAAATAGTTTGAAATTATACTTAAAGTTTGTTGGAAGTCGCTAAGTGCTCTCATTATGAAACAGTAGACGAAGATAAACTTAATAATTTGCGCCCTATTTTAAAGAAAAGCTACTTTCTGACGTATCTTTTTTCCTGGAACATGTGTCGAAGAACGATGTAATTTGGCAGATACAGGGTGGCGCAGTTAAAGCTGCCCCCCCCCTCTCCTTTGAATGCGAATGCAATGTTTCGATTACTGAAATATAATAAACAGCTACAACAACAGACAGTTTTATGCATTTTTCTGTCAGCGTTCAATTTACTTCCTGCGGTCCGCCAAACGGCTTTCTCGATAGAAGAAAGACTTGACATTGTACAAGCATATGTGAAAACGGGTTCGATTAAGGAAACTGGCGAAGTATTCGGGGTCAAGTATCAGGCTAGAGGACTACCAGCAAAGAGAGCAATAAAGAGCCTCTGTAACAACTGGAGCAGCTACGGGTCTGTGCAAAATGTAAAACGACAAAGAATTCCTTCAGTTCGCATACGAGAATTTATTGCAGACATTCGCTGAAGAATTATTCAGAGCCCAAAAAAGTTTACACGTAAATTGACCCAAAAGGTGTATGTAAGTAGGAGGAGTTGTCAACGAATATTGAAAAAGTCTTCATTTGAAGGAGAATCGTGTGACGGTTGTCCAGCATTTGCGGGAGGATGACAGTCGGAAACTTGTAGATTACAGTAAGTTGCTTTTGAATAACATCAACGATGACTTGTTAGACATTTCCATTAGATCATGAGTGATGAAGCATGGCTGCATCTTCCGAGTCAGGTGAATTCACAGAAGACGAGTTCCCGGGCAACGGAGAATCCTATCATTGTGTGTCAGCAACCACTTCGTGACACAAACAAACGGCGTTGTGGTGCGGTGTAACAGCAACGGGCATTGTTAGACCGATATTTTTTGAGATTATCCTCAGCAGGGTGGCATTCGGTGTATGGAAGTTTCTGATACATAGTGTGCTCAACTCACTGAATATGAAAGGCAACACTGCGTCTTCCAGCAAGATACGAACATGCCATACGCCTGAGGTATCCCTGGAACGAGTCCATGATGTCTTCATTGAGGAAGTGATGGCCTCATGGTCCGCCGGATATAGCAACAAGTAATTTCTTTTTCCTGTAGGTACACTTGAAGAACAATGTCTATGAAAGAAGTCCACACACATTACAGCAGCTGAAAGAAAACAGCCGTGAAGCTGCCGCCATCGATATGCGCCGGGTGGATCTGAATATGCTTAGACGCGCGCAATTGTGTATTGATGTTGCAGGAGGCCCCTTTCAACGCCTTCTATAAACATATTTTCCATTGTATTTTTCATTTTAAATAAATAGTGTTTCAATTCTTCCTTTCTGTTATTTCGCTGCATTTCATTTATGCTTACACGAATTACTTCTACCTGTGCCTCCTATTAGGTGATATGTTTAGATACCGCATGCAGAATGTGTTGTGAATAGAGTTAGCAGTAAAAAAGTATTGTATTAAAGTATCGTTCCTGTTGGTGAAGTGTACATGAACTTTGTGGGGGTTGACAGCGAGATAAGTTTCGTAAAGGTTATACATCAAGCGTAATCTTTGTTGGAAGTCGCTAACTGCTCTCGTCATCCAATACTTGGCGTTGAAGTCCATGTATTTGCGCAACCTCTGTTACGCTGCCTCAAGGAAAAATGGCTCTGAGCACTATGGGACTTAACTGCTGAGGTCATCAGTCCCCTAGAACTTAGAACTACTTAAAGTAACTAACCTAAGGACATCACACACAACCATGCCCGAGGCAGGATTCGAACCTGCGACCGTAGCGGGCGCGCGGTTCCAGACTGTGGCGCCTAGAACCGCTCGGCCACTCCGGCCGGCCCCCCTCAACACACCGTTTCTAACTGCAATACTTGTCCTATTGTGTTGAACTTTTAACATAAGATTATGCCTCTTAACGAACAGATTATGGCAGCATTTTGTATTTTTTAATTCGGTCAATAATTACGCGAAATATTGAAAACAGATTTTTTGTTGCCCCTACGCTGCAACTTGCGCCGGGTTCCGGTACCAATTCCTGAACGCGATTTAGCAGTTACGTAGATGGAGAATATTGTATTATGTTCCGAAGCAGATGCACAACTCTGATAAAATAAAATGGTTGTTCAATATACCAAACAGAAAACGTAACATTTTTAAATATCAATAAATTGAAAAATGTACATTCTGTGCGAAAAGAGCAGTCTTAGCCAAAATCGGCAGTGAATAATCACTTTTTGTCACACCACAAGATATTTAGTCCATTCCATTGTCCTTTTTATTTGTTTGTTTATCCTTAATCTAGTTAAATTATAAGCAACTTTCCAATTCATTGCTCAAAGAAAGAGAGCGTCACATTTTTATTTACTACTATCTGAGAACAAGGCATTGCTGCGGTATGTATTTATTCCAGCCTTCACTTCCTACTTCCTTCCCATGTATGTTCAGTTCCTCCTCCCCCCATTTCCCTCCACTCCTTCTATCTGTCCATCATCTCTCTCTGTCCACTTCCTTCACCCCCTCTGACTATCCCCTCGTCCCCTTTCTCTATCCCTCATCCCCCTCTCTGGTACCTCCTCCTCCACTTGTCTCTCTCCATCTCTTTCCCTTCTCTATCTCCTCCTCTGTCGTCTCTCTGTCCATTTCTCTCCCCTTCCCTTATTTGTGTCCATCACCTCCTTTACCCTCTTTGTCCATCTCCTCCCCCTCCCTCCTTCTCTCAAAAGTTATCATCCCCACCCCCACAGGAGGCTGGTGGTATTTCCTTCCAGACCGTAACTACACTCCTGGAAATTGAAATAAGAACACCGTGAATTCATTGTCCCAGGAAGGGGAAACTTTATTGACACATTCCTGGGGTTAGATACATCACATGATCACACTGACAGAACCACAGGCACATAGACACAGGCAACAGAGCATGCACAATGTCGGCACTAGTACAGTGTATATCCACCTTTCGCAGCAATGCAGGCTGCTATTCTCCCATAGAGACGATCGTAGAGATGCTGGATGTAGTCCTGTGGAACGGCTTGCCATGCCATTTCCACCTGGCGCCTCAGTTGGACCAGCGTTCGTGCTGGACGTGCAGACCGCGTGAGACGACGCTTCATCCAGTCCCAAACATGCTCAATGGGGGACAGATCCGGAGATCTTGCTGGCCAGGGTAGTTGACTTACACCTTCTAGAGCACGTTGGGTGGCACGGGATACATGCGGACGTGCATTGTCCTGTTGGAACAGCAAGTTCCCTTGCCGGTCTAGGAATGGTAGAACGATGGGTTCGATGACGGTTTGGATGTACCGTTCACTATTCAGTGTCCCCTCGACGATCACAAGTGGTGTACGGCCAGTGTAGGAGATCGCTCCCCACACCATGATGCCGGGTGTTGACCCTGTGTGCCTCGGTCGTATGCAGTCCTGATTGTGGCGCTCACCTGCACGGCGCCAAACACGCATACGACCATCATTGGCACCAAGGCAGAAGCGACTATCATCGCTGAAGACGACACGTCTCCATTCGTCCCTCCATTCACGCCTGTCGCGACACCACTGGAGGCGGGCTGCACGATGTTGGGGCGTGAGCGGAAGACGGCCTAACGGTGTGCGGGACCGGAGCCCAGCTTCATGGAGACGGTTGCGAATGGTCCTCGCCGATACCCCAGGAGCAACAGTGTCCCTAATTTGCTGGGAAGTGGCGGTGCGGTCCCCTACGGCACTGCGTAGGATCCTACGGTCTTGGCGTGCATCCGTGCGTCGCTGCGGTCCGGTCCCAGGTCGACGGGCACGTGCACCTTCCGCCGACCACTGGCGACAACATCGATGTACTGTGGAGACCTCACGCCCCACGTGTTGAGCAATTCGGCGGTACGTCCACCCGGCCTCCCGCATGCCCACTATACGCCCTCGCTCAAAGTCCGTCAACTGCACATACGGTTCACGTCCACGCTGTCGCGGCATGCTACCAGTGTTAAAGACTGCGATGGAGCTCCGTATGCCATGGCAAACTGGCTGACACTGACGGCGGTGGTGCACAAATGCTGCGCAGCTAGCGCCATTCGACGGCCAACACCGCGGTTCCTGGTGTGTCCGCTGTGCCGTGCGTGTGATCATTGCTTGTACAGTCCTCTCGCAGTGTCCAGAGCAAGTATGGTGGGTCTGACACACCGGTGTCAATGTGTTCTTTTTTCCATTTCCAGGAGTGTAATATGTGTATAGCACTTTGTTGAAATGATTCCGGGGGCTCAGGACGATCGTTTTACCCGTGGCTTTGCCCACGTACGCAGACGTTAAACATATTTCAAGTACATTTAGCATACTTCACTCGTATTTGTACACAAATTACACCAATATCTCTAGCGAATTTCGCCATGCAGTTTCATTTTCATGCAGCTCAAATGTTTACCACGTCGTATCTCCTGAACGAAGTGTTATATAATGACATAATTTTGCAGGTACATCCAGTGATATGTGTGACTACAATTTGCGAAATGTGTTGTGAAAAGAATTAGTAGTAAAGATGTAATAAGTTCTCTGGAATTATGTGTCGCAGAAACATATACCTTTTTGTAGGTGCATTCAGCGGCATAATGGAAACTGGCTGTCTGCAAAGTGTGTTTCCAATAGGGTTTGTAGCAAAGAAGCACTAAATTATAACGTTATGCACGATCCGGCAACTTTACAGGAATCTCAGTGTTTTTAACGTTTTCACTCCTCGAGCTAAGTGTCGTAAATGATAATATTCTGTTGATACTTCCCAGTGTGATGTGTGGATACTATCTGCACAATGTGTCGCGAATACAGTTAGTAATGAAGAAGTAATAAATTAAAACGTAATTCCCGAAGCATCAGTTTTACTGCATAAAAAGCGAAAATTTGGTAAGTGATAAACTTTTTTCCTTTCATCATTTTGTTGGAGTTATCAGGGAGAAAAAATTTCGTAAAAGTTTTAAATTGTATGTAAACTTTGTTGCAAGTCACCAAGTGCTATCCACCTCAAATACTGGATGAATAAAGTAGAGGTATTCGCGAGTTGTCGGCTACACGGCTTTTTCGCCACCCCTTTGGTAAATAGGTCGTTCTTAGCCCTCACAGCGATTCTTAACAAACGTGAGATACATGTATACCAAGTTTGGTTGAGATCGGACCAGTGATATAGGACGAGATGTTGAATGTATGTACATAGAGACATCCATTCATTTTTATAATATGTGTGGGTAATGATTTCACTCTGTGGCGTGCGTACTGTAAGACCTTTGGTACACACACCATCAGATTATTTGACTTGTCGCTCTGAAGTAGGCGAGTGTCAGCAATATGTCTCGTGGTTTTATCGTGGCGTGTTTATCTTCTGCCGTTAGGTCAGACGATAGAAATGCCAGTTGCATGCTTAGAGTAGCAGATTGACGGTGACCAACTTTAAACAGAACTTGATTAATTTTCACACACATTTATTAAAATAATAGCAATCATAAACCTTACTTAACTTGATTCTGGATGCTATTTATAATTGACAATCTGAAGTTCCTTTGGTCTTGGTACGTTAATCTTATTCTCACATCTCTGATGCTTGACAAAGTGTCTATACATTTCTCTTCATGGCTATGTACAGGAATATGATAATCTTATTAGGCGCAGACTGAAACTTGACTATAGACTGGTACAGACTAATGCAGACTGGTACAGACTGGTGCAGACAAATGCAGACTGACTAATCGGAGGTCTGTACACTCGTTATAATACCTCGCGCGTTCAGGTATCACTGCGCGAGTGTGATCCGCGAGGAGAAAAGGTTCTACGTTAGCAGCAATCTCATTGGCTGTGTTACATATTAATACGCGGATCAGCGGAAGCAGAATTTGGTCCGTCTCTAAGACGGCGCCATCTCGTAGTGCGGAGACGGACGAGCGCTGCGCCTGCGCTGTTGTGCTCAGCGGGGCGCGCTCTAGTGGGAAAGTTGTGTACATGCTGACTACGCGGAACTATGTACACAACACACTCTATATCTTCTCTCATCATCACACAAGGGAAACATGATATGACACTATATACACATCTTTTACGATCACCTATACTCAGGATGTACACTAGAGACACAAATGTCACACACAACATGTAGAGGGGGTCATTGTGCATAGAGGAATACAACCCATTCCCATCAGGCGGCTGAATCTATCCCTTGGGGACTCACAGCCAACAATGTCATTCGACTCTCTTTTTGCGCGATAAACTGGAAATTTGCTTGTAAGCTAAGATTAAGCACAAAGAACAAAGGACAATAGACTGGACTAAACACATCGTGGTGCGACATAAAAATACACAAAAGAAAAATGGATAGATTAAGGAAGTCATTCAGTAGATGAAGTGCGGCCTGAGGGGGTATGTAAAAGAACAGGCGAGGAAAGTGGTATAGCGAAAACCATTAGTAAAACAAGGTATGGCTCAATGGGGCACGACGGAACTCGTTCAAGAAGAGTTCAGAAGTAAACTGAAGACACAGGACAAGATTAAAGTTGAAGGACTAGACGTAGGTTGCAATATGTATGCAAAATAGGTGATTAATGGCTTTGTTTGTAGCAGATATGCAGACTTGAGAAGATTAGAATAAGAAAGAAATGGGGGAAAAATGGTTCAAATGGTTCTGAGCACTATGGGACTTAACTGCTGAGGTCATCAGTCCCCTAGAACTTAGAACTACTTAAACCTAACTAACCTAAGGACATCACACACATCCATGCCCGAGGCAGGATTCGAACCTGCAACCGTAGCGTTCGCGCGGTTCCGGACTGTAGCGCCTAGAACCGCTCGGCCACTCCGGCCGGCGAAATGGGGGAAAGCATTAAACCGGTCGGGGGACCAATGATGAAGAAAGCTAGTATTATTTAGTTTCTTAACGTGGCCCAGTTGTTTATCGAAATCAAAGTATTATTTTGCATCAGAAATTCTGGAGGTTTATCCCTGTTTAAACCTTAACATAGTCAGTGGTTGAACGGCGTGAAATTATTAAGACTATTCGATGGCTAAAATAATAGCGGTTAAAGCCGTGCCGCACGACCGCTGTTTGCCCTCGGCGACACCTCCCGAGTACGGTATTTGCCGCTTTCTGTTTGCTGCTACTTCCATGTTAGGCACCAGAAGGTGTCACCTTCATGAAACGTGTTGAATTTACGTCACTGTAAAAACATACCAATTTGGAAAACATCGCAATGATCTGGGTACCGGTGACAAAACATTAGCTCCAGTCCTGTGCAACTGCTTGAGCAGCTTAGCAAACAATAGTCATTCTGTTCCGAGGAACAGCTTGTCTGAGCTGAGTAAGTCAGCATTCTCTAGAGTGTCAACAGGAAAATGGTTGTATTCGATATTTGTCTTAGGTGCTCAGACTTTGACGAAGTACAATTAAAGGGGCCCTTAACTCACATATTTCTGTATTTGGTACCCATACTTTATGCACTAATATGTTCTGCTTTTCAGAAAACATTCATATTTCATTCTAGACAAAGGCTCCTCTATCCTTCCATGCTAGTAGAATAATGAGCAACAATATTTATACAATAAATCTGCATGATACTTACGTTATTCACCGCCAACGTATAGGCCGTCTTCTGTTCGCATACGTTGAACAGCAGTGTCACAAATCTATAAGAGGATGAAAAACTATATCGACAGGAGAGTCAAGTGCTGACAGGAAAAAAATACCAGTACGTTTACGGTACACACATCACTTACGGTTCATTTTTGATGTTCTGTGTGAACCCACTTGAAACCCGTATGTCAAAAAAACTAAACTTTGCAGGAGATACAAAAAAAAACATTCCAGGTCTTAAAATTATGCTGTAATTCCGCTTTTCTTCTAATTTTTCGATTTTTCGTTAAAGTGAATGCGGGGGGAAGAATTCCAATGCTGACTCAAGCAAAACGTGTCCGTTATTGGTATCGGAGGCAACTGTGCGCTTTACATAAAATAAAACGAGAGACCTGCAATGGTAAAATCTGTTTTATCTTTAACTGCATGTAATTTCCCCCAAAAAATTACCAGCACGCCTCTTGGGCGCTATTAACGCAGCTGTTGCTGTCTTTTTAGGGGCATCATTCAGAGATGAACTTTTGATTTTTACGCCGAGCTCTTCACAAGTGCAATGTTGCCCAAATTTTAAATTAAAATATCCACGGGAAATTTTCAAATGAAATTGACAGTCAGCTTGAGTATCCGGTTTAATGTCTTTGAATACCTGCCACGTATTCTTCAAATTAAGTTTACGGCCAAGATAATTCCACCCTTCACTGGTATAATGTGCTTTCTTGACTAGAAATGAGTTGATGTGACTTTTTATTTCCACTATTAAATCCACGGGTTTGTCTTTCCAGGAAGACGTTTTCCCCTACCATCTTTCAACAAATTGCACGGGTGTCTTATTTGGTCACTGCTAACACCAAAAACACTTTAAAAAGAAGTTTTATGAACTTGAATCTTACATTCAGACTCTGATAATCAATAAATATATGACTGTCCTTTTGGTTTCTTCCTCCCAACTTCCGTGTCGTTACTAGGCTTCTTTTTTAACAGTGTTTTTACTCCGGAGAGGTTTGAAGGAATCCATCCTGTTCATTTTTGTCTGAAATTCAATGAATTTAGTGTATAATTATATCTAGATGCCCTCCGATACCTCATTTGTCATACATTTCATCCAGCAGTGAAAAAACAATTACATATGTAATTGAATTTAATGTTCTACATTATTATGTTCACTGTGATAATTAAACTTTAATTTTGAAGCAAATTTCAGATTAGAACTCGCCTGCTGTCATAACCATATGTTTTGGCTGAACTCTACTCCCTATCCAATTTATATACGCTTTGTACTTCACTCTTCCTCGTTCTATAGTTGCATGTTTCGGAAACTCCACATTCTTTCTGTTTTTCATTATTTCCTGACATTTGTCACTAGCATCACCACTCTCTGATATTTTATTACCAATAACAATGGAAATTGATTAAACGAAAGACTAAGAGACAATATCGATTATTCTCTCTGTTTAAAACAGTGCTGAAAACTTAAAATTTTGAGAACGATCATATCTTTTGTACGTGTGAGGTTCCTCTTCATCTTTGGTGATTCGAGACTGGCCTATATGTTTACAGTACAAGATCATATTAACTCAATTTTGTCAAAAAATTGACATGTGGGGTTTCTCAACATCTTCATTCACGTGCACAGCATTTAGGCGACAGAGATTTCAATATTGCGTTATTCGCCTTGTATGTCATATAGCTCCGTTTTTTTCCCCTGACACCGTATGCAGCTTTTCGTTCCCAATACAGGTGTGAGAAACTGCAGCCGCCATCATGTCTTTAAAAATACATAACGAGAATGTACAAATTGATATGTGTATCACCAATTAGAGAAATGAGTGGGTAGCACATAATACCTACATTCATGAGAAATAATTAACTAAAAATGGCTTATCCTTGCAGTACCAACCTTCAATCGGCCGATTAAACATGTTGAGTCCGAACACTGGTTTGATGCAGCCTTCCATTCTGTTCTACCCTGCGCAAGTCTCTTCAGCTCCGAATAACAACTGCAACCTACATCCTTCTGACTCTGCTTACTGCATCCATCTCTCGGTCACTCTACAAATTTTATCCTCACACTACCCTCCAATACTAAATTGATGATCCCTTGATGCCTCTGTATGTGTCCTGTCAACCGATCACCTCTTCTAGTCAGGTAGTGCCACAAATTTATTTTATCCTAATTCTATTCAGTACCAGCTCATGAGTTACGTGATGTACCCATCTGATCTTCAGCAGTCTTCTTCTCTTCTTTTCCTGTCCAGATTGTTTAAAGTCTATGTTTCACTTCCATTCATAGCCACACTGCATACCAATACTTTCAGAAAAGACTTCCTGATACTTAAATCTATATTCGATGTTAGCAAATTTCCCTTTTCAGGAACGCTTTTCTTGCCATTACAAGTGTATAACTTATATCCTCTCTAATTCGGCCATCATCAGTTATTTTACTGTGCAAATAACAAAACTCATCTACTACAGGGTGCGGTAGCGTTCAAAGTAGGGTATTAAAAACACACCATCAGACAGTAACTGTAGTTTATTTATTACCTCTTATGTCAATTAATAGTTAAAGGTATGCCATTTACTAATGTGTAAGTCATTGTCCATTGGGTGGATTACTTTTTAAATATGACTCCTGTCAAATGATGTCCCCTCTGCACAACACCTTCATCTAGGCGGTGTTGGAAGCTTTCCATACTCGGCATAACGTATTCCCTGGGACATTGCCGACGGCAATTCTGATGCGATCCTTCAATTCAGAAATGGTGGTACTTCTCGCCTCAGGAAGCCCCAGAGGAAAAAGTCTGCACATGAAAGGTCAGGTGAGAGAGGCGGCCAGGAAATGTGATGAAAACGGGAAATTGCTCTACCGGGAAATGTCTGTCGGAAGAAATCCATGCAAATTCCGGCTAAATGAGAGAACGCTCCCTCTTGTTGAAACCATAATTGTTCCACATCCACATCGACCATACCTAACTGGGGAAGAACGAAGTCTTGCAGCATCTTTAGGTAGTGTTCACTGGTGACAGTTACAGCCACACCGCTGTCATCCTCAAAGAAGTAAGGGCCAATAATCCCAAAGGAAGCAACTCCACACCACACTGTGACACAAGAACTGTGCAAAGGCTTGATGTGCAGTTCATGTGGGTTTACATCACTCCAACAACGCATATTCTGTTTATTCACTGAACCACATAACTCGAAATGAGCTTCATCTGACATCGGGATGGTGTGCAACATTTGTGGAGGAGATCACACATGGTTAAGCAGAATGTTTCGCGTGAAACTCAGTCGCGAGGCCTAATTGCCTGAACAATCTGCATCTTATATGGGTGAAAATGGAGATCTTCGTGCAATATTCTCCTGAATGATCGATCGGACATATGCGCAGTTTGCGCATGACGAAAAGTAGATCTTTTTGGGCTACGCAATAGTGCAGCAAGAACATTTTCCACGGCTTCTGGTGTCCGCACAGTTCTTTCACTTTTTCCCGGTTTGCCATTGCAAACAGAACCCGTTGTTCGAAACTCACGTACCCACCTCACAATGGTCCGTGTATCTGGAACTTTCCCATGACGTCCCAAGTTGAAATGTTGCCGAAATAGACGCTGGGTAGCAATAACAGAGTCGTTATTCTTGAAATAACTTTCAAGAGCAAAGGCACCATGCTGTGCACTCCACTGCTCGATATCACTGTCACACTCTAAATGGCAGCTCATTAGTACACGAGTGCGGCACGAGCTGGGGAGCATTCCTGCAGTACGTCATTGTACTACGCAAGTCAAAAAATGGTTCAAATGGCTCTGAGCACTATGGGACACAACTGCTGTGGTCATCAGTCCCCTAGAATTTAGAACTACTTAAACCTAACTAACCTAAGGACATCACACACATCCATACGCAAGTCAAATGAACGCTGCCACACCCTGTACTTGTAAGTGTCTCCTTGTTTTACTTTTGCTGGTGTTTATCTCATATCCTCCTTTCAAGATTCTGACCACTCAACTGCTCTTCCAAGTCCTTGATATCTGCAAACCTCAAAGTGTTCTCCCTGAACTTTAATTCCTACTGCAAATATTTCTTTGGTTTCTTTTGCTGCTTTCTCAATATATAGATTGTATAACATCAGGGATAGGCTATAACTCTGCCTATCTCTCTTGTCAACTACAGCTTCTCTTTCAGGCCGCTCGACTCATAACTGCCATCTGGTTTCTGTACAAGTTGTAAATAGCCTTTAGCTAGTCTTTAGCTCCCTGTATTTTACACTTGCTATCTTCATAATGTCAAAGACAGTACTCCACTCAACATTGTCAAAAGCTTTCTCTAAGTCTACAAATATTATAGATGTAGGTATGACTTTCCTTAACCTATCTTCTGAAATAAGTCGCATGTTTCTACATTTCTTAAGAATTCATACTGATCTTCCCCGAGGTCGGCATCACCAATCTTTCCATTCTTTTGTGACGAATTCGTGTCAGTATTTTGCAACCATGATTTATTAAATGATAATTCGGCTATATTCACATCTTCAGAAGCTGCTTCCTTTGGATTTTGACTTATTACATTTTCTTGAAGTCTGACGATATATCGCCTGTCTCATGCATATCTTGCATACACATGGGAGAGTTTCTTCGTGGCTGGCTCTCCCAATGCTATCAGTAGTTCTGACAGAATTTCGTCTATCCCCGGAACCTTGTTTCTACTTAGGTCTTTAATTGCTCTGTCGCATTCGTCTCCCATACCACCTTTAAACACACGAGGGTTGGAACTTAAATAGTGACAACTATTTATTCACAACCGATACGAAAGAGTTACATGTTTGCACCTGTTACTGTCCTTCAAAGTAGTCATCAGCATTGTGTGGAACCCGTTTCCAGCGATGTGGAAGGCTTACTATACCGTTAACAGAGCCTGTTCTGTTGATGATGCGAATGGAGCGGTCTACTGTCTGTCGAATCTCTGGAATAATTCTGAAGCGAATGCCACCATGTGGTTCCTTCATCATCGGAATCAAATCAAAGTCACCATCACCTGCGACCAGCTTTGCGAAAGAAGCGGCGACACTTTCTGCGCAACCCACTCATCACTTTGCACGACAATGCGCCGGCGTATACAGCGCAAGCTGTGGCTGCTCTGTTCGGTCGGTGGGACTGGGAAGTACTGTAACATCCACCATACTCCCCGGACTTAAATCCTTGTGACTTTGACTTGATTCCGAAGATGAAGGAACCGCTCCATTCGCACCATCAACAGAACAGGCTCTGCTAACGGTATACTAAGCCTTCTACATCGCTGGCAACTGGTTCTACACAACGGTGGTGGCTACTTTGAAAGACAGTGAAGGGTGCAAACATGTAACTCTTTTGTATAGGCTGTGAATAAATAGTTACCACTATTTAGGTTCCAACCCCCGTAATAATCTTAAACTGTCAGCATAGCTTAGTCACCTCACGAAACTGTACATCATTTCTACTTCCGTCCCATGAAGTGTGACATCAAATGGTTCAAATGGCTCTGAGCACTATGGGACTTAACATCTATGGTCATCAGTCCCCTAGAACTTAGAACTACTTAAACCTAACTATCCTAAGGACAGCACACAACACCCAGTCATCATGAGGCAGAGAAAATCCCTGACCCCGCCGGGAATCGAACCCGGGAACCCGGGCGTGGGAAGCGAGAACGCTACCGCACGACCACGAGCTGCGGACAAGTGCGACATCGATGGCACCGTTATGTAAATTAACAGAAATGCTGCAAATAATGATAGGAAACTGCTTCGAAAGTCTTGGTGTGGTAACAAGAGTGTCAGTTTTGGCCGTTAGACGGAGGGATACCAAAATTCCGAAAGCCTTTCGTCAAAGGTACAGCACATAATGCAAGTCGACTGCTTTCGGCACAGGCTGGTCACGTCTTGCCAACTGAGTGAGGCAAAATGGGCGAAGTAGGAGCTGGGATGGAGCCTTCAGGTCACCCCCGTTTGGGTATTCGGAATCACTTGGTGAAGAGTCCTCAGATCAAATACTCGAAGTGGGCGCACCATAACAATGAGTTCAATGCCTTCACCTACGCTCTGCAGTCACATACACCACATGAATGGAAGCTTCACTTATTCAAGGCGTAACCACACCTCTCTTGACCCGTCTTAATGCGGTTCACCTTCGACCAGGTTTGGCACGGTAGTTGGAATCCGTCAAACTTCTTTTTTGGATCTAGAACCAGGTGAGCATCTTATGTGTGCATACTCGTTCCAGCAATGTCGTCACTCTGAGAGTGAGTCGAAAGAATTGGTAATACTTTCTGAATCAAGTCAGGGTGGAAGGAGACCTGCACAATCGATAAATCTCAACAACTTTTCGTTGTTGAAACGTCACTTGTGTAGTGGTTCTCGGTTCGTCTCCATCGACACAGCCGCGCGAGCATGCGAACAGTTCTTCATGAGGTGACCCATCTCGTTAATTACTTTCTCTTGATGCACACTCCATCTTTTCCATTCCAGTCAGGCACCTGAAAGAAATGCTCTTTGGCATGATTAGTTGCCAAGTGCCGTTTGTAGGTTTCTGTAAAAGGTGTTTGTGTGTGTGCTCCAATGTTGTTTGATTTACGAGATGCGTTCAATACTTTATGAAACACTTCTTTTCTTTGCCGCTTTCGGCTGAGAAAATGCGGAATTTGAAGTGGGATATCGTGGAATATTTCTGCTACAGCCTCTATAGTTTCATAAAGTTGCTATAGGCGGCGGCGCTATACGTAGTCTTAAAAATGCCGTTTGTAACGGTTCTTTCCAAGCATGGAACTGTCGTTGAGTTTCTTTTTCGGGGGAAAACCAGGACATTGCAGATATACTCTGATACACTTGTTGAATGTCAACGGAGACCTGACAGTGAAGAAAAGTACGGTAGGTCGTTGAGAGAGGTGTCTGACATCATCGCAACTAGGTCGCGCAAACTTGTCAGATCTCCCGCGTGCTGGACGACCGCGCACATGTGTGACTCCTGCACTGTTGGAACGTGACTACATTCTCAATCGAAGTGATAGGTGGATCACAATCAAATACCTGCTACACAACTGGACTTCTCTATTAGTAGTGCTGGAACACTCGTCAACCAGAAGGGGTACACAAAGACGTGTGCCTGCTACGTTCCTCGCCGCCTAACACAAGACCATAAAGAGCAACGAAGGACTGCCTGCGAGCTACAAGGTTGATTGTGACAATTTTGTGCCGACCATAGTCAAATGCGATGAAACACGGATTCGTCACTTCGAACCGGAAAGTACACGCCAATCTATGGAGTGGCGTATCATCTCTCCTTCAAAGAAAGAATTCAAAGCCTCGCCTCAGCTGGCAATGTCATGGCGACGGTCTTCTGGGACTCTAAGGGGATTATTCTGTTTCATGTCCTCGCTCTTGGTGCAATGATCCACTCTCAAGTGTATTGTGCTACCTTTAGGGGACTGAAGGAACGACTTCAGCGTGTTCGTCACCACAAAAATGCAAAAGCACTTGTCCTTCTCCCTGACTTCGCAGGGCTTCGCACAAGTCTGTGCAACCGAGAGGAGCTCACAAAACTTTGTTGGACATGTCTTCCTTATCCATCCTGCAGCCCATATCTGGCACCTTACGACTTCTATCTGTTTGGCCCAACGAAGGATGCACTCCGCGGGAAGCAGTACGTCGATGTTCTCATAGCTAAAGGAATTAATAAATTCCTTCTACTTGGTTTCGTCCTATAAATATAATTTTTGTTGCGTTGAGTAACGGAACCAGAAATAAGACACCTTGTCCTTTATAAGACGTGGCAAACAGGAGATCCACTATCAGAAATTTTATAGGATACGAACTTCTGCTGCAAATAGGCAACGAAGTCTGAATCGCTTGTCCATGGGGTTATCGTCCCCGCTGTATGTAAATTGTTTTCAGATGCAAGGCAACATCTCCCCGAAAGGCTATGGCCACCCCCTTTAAGCTACCACCCTCCCTATCAACTCCTCTCCTACCCCCATCCTCCCTCTTCTCCACTTACGACTGGACTCCGCCTGTTCATCATCAATTTCGTCCTAATTTATGATACATCCAGAGCCAGGCCAGAAATGAAAGTGACAAAAGTTGGAGCTGTAGAATGGCAAGCGTTTAGAATTAATATCGTTTTTGGCACAGGTCGGTCGAGACATGGGCCACTTACAGTATATTTGCGTTGTCTCCACGCAGCGGTCAGCCTAGCGGAAACAGTACCGAGCAGCAATCTGGAGATAGTGGAAACTTTCTTTTATTTTCAATTCCTATGTTATTTACAACGGAAGTACACTGAATTAATGTTCAGTATGTTGTATTTATTAGTATTTTCCGAAAAGGTACGAAAGGGATAGGCAAAGGAAAATTTGGGATTGTAAGTAAATTTACCGGGAAGGGATTGTGAAGTGTACACGAGAACTTCGTATATAAAATCGGATAATTTTGGTATTTTACAGTTGATGATTTGGACGTGATGGGGAAATGCCCTCCCCTCCCCCCCCCCACCCCCAACCCCCGCCCCACCCTTCAATTTGTTCGTTATCGTTCGTGACATTTTCGTCTTTGCGGACGTCACATCATGACACACGTTCAACTTTATCGTTGATTCCTTTACCCAGCCTTTTTTTTTATTGCAGAGCGCAGCCAGCCCTCGGACCGGACACGCTGAGCTACAGTGAAAGCTGTGGAAGTAGAGTTGTGAGGGGGTTGGTTGTGAGTCGTGCTTGTGTAGCTTAGTCGATAGAGCAATTGCCCGCGAAAGACAAAGGTCCCGAATTCTAGTTTCAACCTGGCACAGAGTTATAATCTGCCAGGAGGTTTCATATCAGCACACACTCCACTGTAAAGTGGAAATTTTATTCTAAAAACAAAATTGGTTTGCAATCATGAAAGGTTCCCTCTCGTCGCACAGTTTGGCAACACGCAATGTATCATTGCACCAATACATGAGAGGATAGCTGGTGGTGTGCAATGGAATGTATTTTGATGCAGTCAGCTAGGGATGTGATTTCTTTCACTCTCTCATCGAGATAAGATCTGTTTCGAAGCTCTTTGATTAAATTTTTTAGCTGACGATAAAAAAACTTTATCGCAGGTTTGTACTAACGAAGTGCGTATTTTTTGGATGGGGGGAGGGGTGTGAATCACTTTTATACTGCGCAATCGTAGTCCTTCATGCTGAAAAATTTTAGCGCATAATAGTTGATTTGTTGTTCTCACTAAAAGTCAGTTAACGGGAGAAATTTTGTTATCTTGCATTAAACTTTCATAATTTCATATACGATATAGTGAGCATCATTTCGCTTTATTGGCAGTGAAAGTAATATAAAAATAGAAAATAAAAAAAGAATGTTTCAGCGTATCGAATCGATACCAAGACCCCCAGATTGTCCTCCTTGTGTTTTCGCTGCGCCAGCCGCTGCGTGCAAAGTACCTTAACATAAATGGCTCACACCTCATCCAGCACACAGCAAAAATGCTACTTTTTTTCTAAACATTTGGTCATATGAAACTCCGACTTATGTCACTTTTTTTTCTGGCCAGTCAGTGGACATGCCATACATATAGACGAAATCAGTGATGACGAGTAGGTGTTGCCCCTTCTTCGTTACCATCGATAATGCATGCATTTGGTGCTTCACCCGGAAATAGATCGTTCTATCGTTCATCACTGCGATGCGACTAGCAAAGGGGGCACTGTAGTACAGGGTGGACCGCGGTAAATTGCTTTTTTAGAATTCACGTTGTGGCAGCACTGTTGGTAGGATGGAGGGGAAAGTGGGCGTGGTTTATAGTGCCCGACGGGAAGTTTGTATTCAGTTGTTGCTCAGTTGCGATAATGCAGTGGACACGTGAGGAGCACTCGTTTTGTGTTGAAGTATATTTTTAGAATTGCCACTCCTCGACCACAATCAGATTTAAATTGGGTAAATACATTCAGAACAACAGGGGATGTGTCGTCTATACGAAGAGGACCCGAGAGAAGCGTTACAACACCACAAAATGTCGAATGAGTTAGAGCAGCAGTAGGAGTTAGAGCAGTCGCACCGCAATCTCCCAAACGCTCATCTGGGAAGCACACACTTGCTCTTGGCATTTCAAGACGTTCTCTTCACCGGATTGTTTATAATGAAATATAATATAATTATCAGTACGGTTCTATGTAACACGAAGAACATCTTCTGAAGACATGCTTACGACCATACCTCGTGAAGCAAATGTGTTCTTTTCTGATGAGGCACATTTCCATTTAGTGAGTGTGGAAACAAACACAATATGCGCTACTGGATCGACACGAACCCCAGGCAAATTCACCGTAGACTCCTGCGCTCAGACGGCATCACTGTGTGGTGCGCCATATCAGGAGTAGGCATCATTGGCCCTTACTTTTTCCAGGAAAAACGTCGTGCTGTAACTGTGAATTTGGATCGTTACTTAACTACGCTGTAAGAGTTTTTCCATCAGGCTTTCGAGGCAATGCAATTACAGGATACCTGTCATCAACAAGACAGTGCTCTGCACACAAAACGGGCATTACCATGACTTTCTTGAAGCAAACGTTTCCTGGATGGCTTCTCTCTCGGATGGGCTCGCACGATCGCCGGACTTCGCCCCATGTGATTTTTTTCTTTGGTTTTTTTTTAATTTCATTCCCAAATCGTCAATTCACCGCGCTCTACCCTGTAGTTTCTGATCACCAAAACTTCACTCAGCAGCCTCTTTTACGTACAAAGGCCACTTCAAGATTCAGTGAATTTTCTTGCCTGAGTGACGTAGTGTGACGCTGTAGATGCTCATTAATCCGTCAGATGGCGACAATAAGTTCGCCCGCAGCCATACGGCTAAATGCTGAGAGTGGGTTTCATAACCTCCATGTATGGTGGATACTACACTCTAGACGCAGTTGTCACCGTGCTCGATCCTAAAAGCAGACACGACACTAATGCCGTGTCACACCGAGCACAATGCTGCAGTAATAAGACACTGGATTCGCATTCGCGAGGACAGCAGTTGAAGTCTGTGTCCTACCATCCAGATTTAGCCTGTACGTAATTTATCTGCATCGCCTGAGGGACATTTAGGCGTGGTTGTTTTGGAAAGTACGTGATAAATTTCTTTCCAAACCTTCCTCCAGTATACCCGTTGTCGTCTGGACAATAGACTCCAGTCTCTTGTCCTTTTCTCGAAAGAACACTCAGTGTTTCCTTGCTAGCCCTGTCAGACAACCATCAATCACTATCGGAAACTGGTGTGTGGGCAATTCTGTGACATCTGCGTCAGAACACTGGATAGCCGAACGATACAGTCAGTTTACAACTTGTCCACCTCTTTGTGTAGATGATCTCGGTTTTTAGACTTTCACATAGAAACACTCAGATTATACTGAATACCCTTGAAACAAACACTCAACACAAGAAGCCTGCATGCTTCACATTTGTAACTGTGAGGGACTGTTTTTCCACGCAGTGCGCAATGGGGCTTACAAATTAAATTTTTCGGTATGGTGCATTCTCAATTGTAAATAAAGCGAAAAACAAGCTGATTTCTCACAAAATTCATTTAATTGTGAAGGACCAACGTAATTTAGAGCCTAACGTCTCGAAACAATGACGTTTTTGACTCGTAGGTACCTCAGTATTGATCAGTTGCCTATCTGTAGTTTTTTTTTCATCGCGCACATTAGTACCGTTACTTTCATCATCTTCTCAAATTGTATAACCACAGACCGTTATTGACGGAAGGACAGGGTAAATAGGGTGACAGTCTGTTCCTTATGAATAGTACCAAAGATTAGTCGAGATTAAGATTCTTCTACAGTGGTCGATTCACCAGAAATAATGTCACATGATCTCATTCTGCAAACCAATCTCGTCAACGCCACCAGTGTATCTTCTGCTGCTGTCCCAGGACGAAGTCATTCCACAGCATTCCCCTTCATCGTTACTAAGTGAACAACGGGTGACGAATGATCTTATGAATGGAAAAATTGAAATGAAGTCCCGTGCTTCTTGACAGAGCGTAGGGGAACGATGCGGGAGACGCATACAGCCGTACTAGGCAAGGTCCTAATGGAGGTGGTTTGCCGTTGCCTTCCTCCGACCGTAATGGGGATGAATGATAATGATCAAGAGGACACAACAACACCCATTCATCTCGAGGCAGGTGACAATCCCTGACCCCTCCGGGAATCGAAGCGGGGACCCCGTGCTCGGGAAGCGAGGACGCTACCGCGAGACCTCGAGCGGCGGACGGTCTTACGAAAAATGAACCGTTAAATCAAATACTTTGTGAAGGTAAAATAAAAATTTCTAAATAATAAAATTCTAATCCAAGACTATATCATAGATACATGTGGTATGGTTGATCGGTGATAAAAGTCGCACGTAGCTGCCGCAAAATACCGCATTTAAGGCTCCTAGACGCTAGACAGGACTCCAGAGAAATCTTAAAATTGTTTATCCCTTATAATACTCGTCTTAGGTGAATAAACAGTTGTACTGCATACGTACTTCATCGGAGGGCGTAAACTTTCCAAATCGCACTTGACAACGTATGTTTCAACAAATGCAATTTAATTGTAGCACAAATATCTGTCTGTACTGCGAGATGTGTTAGCTCTTTCCAGTCGACGGCACGTTAAATGTGGGACAAGACCGAGCTGGCGTAATACGGCTCGTAATGCTAGGGGTGAAACCTGTGACGTCAGTTACTGATGATCGATACAACCGCGAGAAGGCTCAAATAGGTGAGAGCGGCGCATTACACAAAGCCGGCTATGGTCAGTCAGTAGGGACACAACCTCTGACAGGACACCATGATCAAGTTGTGGAATCTGGAAGTCAACCATAATATAACTAGTTAGGTAAAGTAATAGGTCGCTTCCACAGAAAAGCCATGCCACAGAGAGAGCACAGGTAGTAAGACGCCGACTGAAGTTCAAGAAACTAATCAGGCGCTGATTGTGCAGACTTCTTGCTCAAAGCTTAAAACCGATCAACTTTTGAGCAGTGGCACCAGTTCCTCAGCACCGAGACTTCACGCGGAAAAAAGGATGATAGCTGATAAAAATCTCACGTGTCTGCCTCAAAGTACCAGAGAGAGGCAGCCCGTTGGCACAATATCAACACAGAAGCAGCTACAACAGGACATTAATGCGAAAATAAGGGTGAAAAGGGTGTAATAACATAACCATCAAGTAATCAACAGAAAACTGTCAGCTCTCATCCTAAATGAAAAGCTATCCACCAGAAAGAGCCAGAGGACAAAGCCTTAAAAACAACACAGTGTGATGAAGAAGAAGCTAAAATGATGACGACACGCAGGAACTAAATGCACTGACATTCTTTAATGAGCATGTTCTCGTGACAAATAAACCCTTCACCCCACATAACCTTGAGCACTTTAAAGCTGTCGCTAGTCTGTTGTCGTCTAGATGACTGGTCACCACAGAGTAGTAATGAACGTGTTTTCACAACATTATTTACCACGAAATGAAGACATTATCTTTGTTTCTGAATCAGAACTACCCTCATTTAATCTGAAATAGTTTATATACAGAGATGTAACTAATTATAACATTTTTTATTTTGTTGATAGCACAATTACATACATTTTCTTACATGACCGATTTTAATCGTATCATACACCGATCTTCAGGTCAGTGTGCAGCATTGTGGTCTTAGCATGGTTGTGGGTCATACATACTCACTACTGAAAATTCATGACCCTCAACGAAACGAAGACCACAATGCTGCACATTGATCTGAAGATGGCTGAATGATAGCGCTGAACCATAATATGTAGGAAAATTTGTTAACTGTGTTAGGAAGTAAATATAGCAATCATGAGTACCTCCACACGATTACAGCTTCGTGCTGCGTACTATAAGTACTTAGTATGGCTGAAAAGAAACTGCTTAGTTAAAAGATTTAAACTGGATTCTTGTGTATAGTTGTGGCTGCTTGAAACATGCATCAGCCAAAATTTTATAAGAGACTCTAACATCATATCGCAGGAATAAAGGTGTAATATGGTTACCAGCTGTTTCATTGTCACTATTTCCTAGTGTTGATATTTCACTGGTGCAAGATATGTTTAATATCTATTCCAACATTTTCCGTGAGTGTTTTTTCATCTCTGCGGCTTATACTTCCACTAAAAAGAAAATTTTCATGATTCTGCTCACCCAAGTAGGACAGGAAAAATCTCAGTCTGAAATAAATTTGTACTCAAGTGAGGGAAGACTCTCTGTTGCAGTTACCTAATTTGTTTTATTAATTAATTAATTTGACCGACTTACTAAATACTTACATGGCTTCGAAAGTTTCATAGGGAACTGTCATAATGTAGTTAAACAATGACATAGACATGTTATGAAAAAATACTATTTTTAACTCGGTAGTTAGAAAGACATCTTTCGTTACTGTTGTATGACTCCACTGTAATCATTCGTCTACATGGAAACAGATTACCGTTATGTTACTAAAATGTCAAACAATAAACGGAGCAACTAGTATACCTGCACAGCTCAATAACAGCAATAACTCTTATACCGTTATTAGCCAATTGTAAATATATTCCTGAAGTCGTTATCTTGCTTTTCCGCAACTACTTTTTTCATGTGTTTCTAAGCGTTGAATGCTACGGACTTAATCTGAGAATTCTCTTAAGCTTATCTCAGTACTCCTTTTCCTAGAAGAAGAGGAAAAACCTAAATAAGACAAAAAGTCTTTTGTATATATGGCTCCACAGCCGCTGAAAATTTCTTGAAGGAAGTCACTGTCCTGCATAGGCGGTTTTTAGTTTTGAAATAAACACTGTACTTCACGCTTTTTCGCTTTTAGCTAATTTCATCCCCTTGGGTATTTTTAAGCCACCTCCAACATAGTGAAGAACTGTAATCACATATCTTAACTTCCACAAATTAGTGAGCAGACAGAGCCATTTAATGGCTACTTGTGAACGTATTGGTAACGGCACAACTTTCACGGTCGTTAATTCCATAACTAAAGTGATAAAATTCAGGCCTTATTCCGGTCTTTGTCTCTGTGCCAGTATAAACTACACTAAAATCCCTTAGTTCACATTTCAGATAAAACCACACATGACATAGTCAACGTCTAAAAGTCAAAATTTTGACTATAGTCCGATCCACGAACGATGGCGGTTCGCGCATGTCGAGGCACGGACGGGGATTGCATTGTTGGCGATTCAAAGCGACAGTCGCGGAAAACGAATGCGCGTCCTTTCCAATTTAAGAAAGAGTATATCCTGCAAATTATGTATCTCTCTTGCTTATGCAGAATTTATCACTTACCGCCACCATCAGCGATGACAACTCGTAACAAATGGAATAGAAATTCACTAAACAACTCGCTACGATCATCTTTAATGCTCGCATTAGCTACGTCATTCATAGCAAAGTGCTCAGAACACTTCCGACCACTCATTGCCTGTCGGAGAATGCATGACATAGATGCGCAGAAAAAGCCTAAACTTGACCGCCATCGTTCGTGACTACAGTGAAAAAAGCACGAAATAAAGATTATATTTCAAAAATAAAAAAAAGGCGGACAATGACTTCCCGCAAGTACAACAAAAGGATTCTCCACTGTTTAAATTTTAATAAATTACGAAATGAATTTCAGTATATCTCATCGAACTGTTTGTGCCTCACAGAAAATAGTTACACTGTTCTTCCAAAACGACGGTATTTCAATTCTTTTACACAAATGTACTAAATTTTATACCATTTTGAAGACCGTTCTCTTAAACAGAGACTTTGAGACACTCCAACTGACTTAAAATACCACGTTTGTGGCCAAATGCAAGTCGGTTTTTGATAATTATTAGTAAAGAATGTCAAGAATTCTTTGTTACTTCTACGAATTCCTGCTTTTCAGAAGTAATGTTTTTATATGCTTTTGTTATCACTCACCAGTCGACGAGAAGGAATATAGTCAGTGAGACGCATTGCAATCTCAGTATTAATTCGTTCGAGAATAAAATAAATAGACAAACGGCCAGACACTATCAACACGGAATGAAAGGGGAACGGCAGGCAACAAGAAAACCTCCAATTGAGCCTGTATACAGGAGAATGAGAATTGAAAAAATAAGGCAGCAGGAATAGATAACATTCCACCAGAAATTCTTAAATCATTGAGGGAATTGGCAACAAAACAATTATTCACGTTGGTGTGTAGAATGTATGAATATAAAGATATAGCATTTGACTTTTGGAAAAACATCACAATTCCAAAAATACCAAAAGCTGACAGTGTGAGAATTATCGCTCAATCAGCTTAATAGCTCACGTATCCAAGTTTCTGACAAGAAAAATGCACAGAAGAATAGAAAAGAAAATTTTGGATATATTAGATAACGATCAGCCGGGGTTTAGGAAAGGTAAAGGCACGAGAGAGGCAACTCTGATGTTGCAGTTTGCAATAGAAACAAGACTAAAGAAAAAAAAGACATGATCGTAGGATCAGTCGACCTGGAAAAAGCGTTCGACAGTGTCAGAGGGTACAAGACGTTCGAAATTCTGAAAAAAAATACGCATAGGCTGTAGGGGAAGACGCGTAATGTACAACATGTTCAAGAACCAAGAGGGAACAATAAGAGTGGAAGACCAAGGACGAAGTGCTCGGATTAAAAAGTGTGTAAGACCGGGTAGCAGTCTTTCGCCCCTACTATTCAATCTGTACATCGAAGAAACAATGAAGCAAGTAAAAGGGAGATTCAAGAGTTGAATTAAACATCAAGGTGGAAAAATATGATTGATAAGATAGACTGATGACATTGCTATCCTCAGAGAAAGTGAGGAGGAATTACAGGATCTAATGAGCTCAGAATATGGACAGAGATCAAATCGAAGAAAGACGAAAGTAATGGGAAGTAGCAAAAATGAGAACCCGAGAAACTTAAAAACAGGACTGATGAAGTTAAGGAAATCTGCTACCTGGACAGCAAAACAAACAGTAACGGACGGAGCAAGGAGGACATCAAGATCAGATTAGCACTGGCAAAAAAGGGAATTCCTGATCAAGAGAAGTCTACTAGTGTCAAACTTAGGCTTTAATTTGAGGAAGAAATTTCGTAGACTGTACGTTTGAAGCACAGCATTGAATGGTAGTGAAACATGGACTGTGGGAAAACAGGAACATAATTGAATCGAAGCATTTCAGATGTAGAGCTACAGATCAATGTACGTAATTAGATGGACTGATAAGATACGCAATGACGAAGTTCTGCACAGAATCGGCGAGGAAAGAAGTATATGGAAAACACTGACGAGAAGAAGGGACAGGATGCTAGGGCATCTGTTAAGCCGTGAGGTAATAACTTCCATGGTACCAGAGGGAGCTGTGGAGGGTAAAAAGCGTATAGGAAAACAGCAAATAATTGAGGACGTAGGTTGCAAGTGCTACTCTGAGATGAAGAGGTTGGCACAGAGAGGAAGTCGTGGCTGGCCTCATAAAACCAATTAGAAGATGGCTGACTGAGATATAGGAGAGCTGTAAGAGTTGTGAGTACTTATGAGCGAGCTTCTTAAGCCGCATTTGCAAAGAGAATGTACTAAGAAGACTGTTGCTATCTTCGAAACACCTCTCAAACATCACAGAATCTCGTATTTCTTGCTGTAAGAAACGTAGAGTTGCTTTGTTCTATAAGGTCTCCAGTGAAAGTCGGTTCCACAACTATTGTCACGCCTTTTTGATGTTTCTCCGTTAACATTTATACGATCGATTTTTTTCTTTATCGGATAACGATCAAGGCCCAGAAATCACCTGGTCGTTGTAAGATTGATGTTTTATACTTTCCTGTGGCTGAATGTCTACTTAATGATAATACTGTGAGATAAATTACCTCGTCTCGTGCAGGTGCCAGCAACGTTGTTCAGGCTCATATTATATAGTCCTTCCAGTGAACATTACAAGCACCCATGTCCTCGAGTATTTGTTGGATAACCGGTATTCTCCTTCAGTTTCTGCCTCTATGGCTCTCTGTAGTACCACCTAAGTTATTCGCTGAAGTGTCAACACGTGTCCTACAACTCTCTTCATTCTGTAACACCACACCTCAAAACTTCGGTTCTCGTTTTTGATTTTCTCACTGTCTATAACTCACCACCATACAATGCTGTGCTCTAGACGTACTTACGCAGAAATTTCTTCCTCAAATTAAGGCCTATGGTTGATACTAGCAGACGTCTTGCAAAGAGAAATAACCTTATTGCCTGTACTGCTTGCTTCGACGGCCTACGTTAATTTGCATTCAAGATAGCAGAATTGCTTCACTACTACGCAGAATTGCTTCACTACTACGTGGTCAGTAAGCTTGTCGTCAATCTTATTACTCCTACTCTGCCTTACTATCGTCTACCTCCGGTTTACTCTCAACCCATATTAAATACTACCCATATTACATACTCATTAGGCCGGCCGAAGTGGCCGTGCGGTTAAAGGCGCTGCAGTCTGGAACCGCAAGACCGCTCCGGTCGCAGGTTCGAATCCTGCCTCGGGCATGGATGTTTGTGTTGTCCTTAGGTTAGTTAGGTTTAACTAGTTATAAGTTCTAGGGGACTAATGACCTCAGCAGTTGAGTCCCATAGTGCTCAGAGCCATTTGAACCATTTGAACATACTCATTAGACTGTCCATTCCAAACACGTTCTGCACTTGTTCTTCAAATCGACTGAGGATAGCATGGTCTTTAGCGAAACTAGTCATTGATATCCTGCCATCTCTGATTCTTTAACCCTTTCCTTGCGCATTTAGTCCCATCTGCCACCTGCCGTGTGTGCATAATTTTTAAGTGGGGCGTATATACACCACTGTAACAGTCTAGCTTTATTACTGAGAAAAAAATTAACCTGCAAAATGCAGTATTATGGTTTTTTTAATCTTAAAAGAGAAATACTTTTTTTCAAAAAGATACTTCATCAGAAGAAAAAAATACGTAAGTTATTACATTAGTAAAACTTCGAAGTTTGGCATCTTCCGAAACGAAAATTCAAACATAAACATGCATTACATTTTATGCAAATGTATCTAGTGTCACTTCGTTTGTCGTGTTTTGCGCATATAATACACCTTCTCCGGGGGGGGGGGGGGGGGGGGTCTCCTCCTTGATGTTCCTGGAACTAGCGAGATAAAGTGGCACTCGATCAGGCATAAAGCGTAATCATCATAAGTGGATCTCCTTCCAAGACGGCCGTCTGTTTGCGATCTCTGATGAATCTCTAGGATCTTTTTGATGCGTCTCTGCTGAAACTCAGGTATAGAAATATTTCTTCCCGTTGGAGTTTTATATGCAACATGCCCGTTCAACAGAGACAGATCCACCAAATGAAAAAAAAATACTTTTTTATACCATCATACAGTTCTTCGTACACATTCCACAGAACTTAACATCATGTCATTCATGTGCAGCTTACGATGCAAGATGGTTTTCTTTTTGCTCAGATTTGTATTTCTGTCAACTTTGTCAATAGCTATAATTTCGCTTTTATGAAGAGTTGAAAGCGTCTTGACTTCCCGCTCGTCCTGACACTCGAGAGCAAGTAGTTTATTTATTTACATAAACTCTATATCATGAATTTCAAGTCTTTTTGATAAAGCAGGCACAGCTTTACGGTTCTTCCATACAGTTCCACAATCATTGGTCAGTGTGTCTTGCTTAAAAGAAAATAATGCCACCGCAGTGTACTACTTGTCAACATACAGCTGCAACGTAACACGCCCACCGATGGTACTGATAAAATTCTGTCGGGTAGGGTGTTTACAGTGCTTATCGTGTCCCAATGCTTCTGCAAGTAATGCTTTGTAGTACTGGTTTACAAAACTCGTGAGCTCCTCGAAATTACACGCTCCTGCGAATTACTGCTGGGGTATTAATAATAAATTGAGGGTGGGTTTAACTTACCCGTAAAATTTGAAGGCAACAGATAACACAATCTTTATAACCACTACAGGAAGCAGACACCTTTAATTATTTTTATTTGTTGACCCAGCGTGTAGTGTATGACCTTTATTTAGCAAGGTAGCGTCCCAGCAAAGTAAGAAGAGTGTTTCCGGTATTCCAACATTTAAACCAAAATCAGTTTTTTTACGTCCGTTGCTGTGCCCACATGAATAATAAAGTCAAGAACATATCCAGTTTCATGAATAAACAACACAAAAACTTTACGCCAAATCTATAGCGTTTGGATGGAATGACAAGTTTGAAGAGGGCACGACCATCGTAGAGAAATAAACATTCATCAAAGCACAGATTTTAAAAGGATGAAAAGCAACTGGATACGCTTTTCTTAAATGATCTACAATTCGCCTCATTCTCCATATTTTGTCATCTCCAAGGTCCTCATTATTATCAATAAAATAACAGAAGGTACCTATCTCTAGGCTTTATTTGCGCAAACATAGGAGTAGACACTAACGGATTGATGGTCCAGTAACTGTTTATATCATTTTTTCTTACTTTAGTCATCAGAAAATTTACGACAAGGAAATAGTATATTTCATCACTGTTTCTGTTTTTGTAGCGTCACAGTCTAGATTTTGCACTAGCGAAGTAGCAAAGGTGCTCGTAATCTAAATTACGTTGCTCAGTTGTGTAGTTTACAATTTCTAGGCTAAAAAAATTTGGAAGCAGTCATATACCGTAGATTAATCATCTAAATCGACGATTATGCAACCAGAATGATTGTTATCGAAATTATGCACTTTGGGGTCCAAATCAAAGACTTTCCACCTAAAATCATCTGTTATGTGTCTTTTAGCAGATAACCCACATATTACACGTGTCATTATCCGTGCGAGTGCAGCTAGTACGGGCTTCTCATTTGTGGTGTGTCTCTCTCTGTAACCATGCAGCGCGAGGAAGCTGGTGCATTAAGACGTAGAACTGAAACCAATGTTTAGACATTGAAGAAACGGGAAGGTCTAAAAAGCCAATATGGAGAACATTTCTGTTGGTTGTAGACGAAAACAGTGCCTCTACTGGGTACATATCGTGCATAAACTGCTCCATATTATTGTGTTTCCAGTCGGGAACCACTCATTTAAAGAAACACAGTTGCAAGAAACCTCACAAAGACATAGCTCCTTCAGATATACCGGCAGTAATAAAAAATAGTATTACAGCAAAGTGTGTTGCAATGTGTGCTAAAGGTATGAGACCTTTTAATGCTGTTTCCGGTGAAGGTTTCAGAGAACTAGGCCAAGAATTAATACATCTAGGTGTGCATTACGGAGAAGTTAACATGATAGATGTCATGCCACATCCCTCTACTACAAGCAGACATGTCAAAGAACAAGCTGATGCAATACTAAACAGCATAATGCCTTCTGTTATTGCGGAAGTTATTAATAAAACATGTGCTGCGACAGTTAATATGTGGACTGATTCGCATAATCAGGTGCACTACTCGACGCTTACAACACATTACATTAACATAGATTGGTCTCTTGTGAACAATGTTTTATTTACAACAAAATTCCCGGACGTTAAGAAGACGGGAGTAAATATTATGAAAGAAATTGAAGAGATGATGGCTGATTGGGACATTTCGCCGGACATGTTGCACAGTTTTGTCTTTGTCTGCGACCAGGGTGCCAATGTAATATAGTTTCACAAGCTGCGACATCGTCGCGAAAAAACACAGTGACCCATATATGTAAAACGTTTCCTTTAATTTCCGTCTATGGTCACAATTTTTTTCTGTTTAACAGATTACCGATTTCGGTCTTTAATGACCATCATCAGGTCTGTCTCATAAAATCAAAGTCCTAATGCACTGCAGCCATAGTGGCATAGTCAACTATTAAATGCATCACATGTGCATGTGATGTGATTTGTATGTATTTGACGATGCTGGTGCTGATTCCGCATTTAATAGTTGACTATGCCACTATGACTGCAGTGCATTAGGACTTTGATTTTATGAGACAGATCTGATGATGGTCATTAAAGACCGAAACCGGTAATCTGTTAAACAGAAAAAAATTGTCACCATATCGGAATTTAAAGGAAACTTAATGTAATGTAGGCTTTGGAAAATCACGAAAGGATTCCTTGTGCTGCTCATTGTATAAACACAGCACTTAGCCATACTTTCGATGAAGATAACTTCTTGTTAAATCATGCCCCGAACATCGCTTCAACAATAAATACTGCAAAATGCGTTGTAAGGTACATTAAGAAAAGTGGCTTCTGCTCGTCTTTGAAATAATCGTTGAAACAAGTGGTCTGCACACGCTGGAACAGCTTGTACACTACGCTGGAATCCTTACACACTTAGTACAACGAAGTTGCTGCTTTGCTGACGGAAAAGGATTCCGCTTACAGATTGCAAGGATATGATAATGAGCTTGCAGGAAAAACTGTGCATTTTCTGAGACCATTTAAAGAGGCCACAGATGAATTAGAAGGCGTAAAAGAACCAACAGTCCAATTAGTTCTTCTTTGGTTACACAAACTGCAACAAATTTGCTGTGTCAGTGACACTGACTGTCAGGTGAGTAATTACTGCAGTTAAAGGCACTGTTCCATTATGATACGCGATAGATTTACAGTTAACTACCGTAATTGATGTGCACTAACAGATATATATTTTTTAACAGGAGGTACGAAGGATTAAAAATCTAGACTTGCTGACGGAAAAGGACTCTGCTTACAGATTGCAAGGATATGATAATGAGCTTGCAGGAAAAATTGTGCATTTTCTGAGACCATTTAAGGAGGTCACAGATGAATTAGAAGGCGTAAAAGAACCAACAGTCCAGTTAGTTCTTCTTTGGTTACACAATCTACAACAAATTTGCAGTGTCAGTGACACTGACTGTCAGGTGAGTAATTACTGCAGTTAAAAGCACTGTTTAATTATGATACGCGATAGATTTATAATTAACTAGCGTAATTGATGTGTACTAATAGATAAGTATTTTTTAATAGGAGGTACAAAGGATTAAAAATCGAGCCTTGACTTTCGTTTGTGAGAAGATTGTGATCACTTCCAGACATAAAATTGCTATGTTTCTTTGGCCGTCTTTCCGTGATCTTAATATGCTTGGAATAAATGAAAAGCAGGAAATTGTTAACAATGTGCGACAAATGTGTGCTACTTACGCAGATACAACTTGCAATCATTAACATAATCGTTTTTGTATAGTTAGTGGATAGTGTTTTATAGAGAAATGGGAATGTTATAATTCGTATAATATTTCATTAGCGTAAAATACCTCGTTTTTACGGGTAAGTTTCGATGATTTCCACATCAGTTTTGTATTACTTCTCTCTTTTGTTTATTATCATAGATCCTTCAAGTACTGTGTCATCACCACGCAGAAACAGAGATTGTTTCAAGGAATGGAGGAACAACAGATCATCCGCAGCAGATGAAGTAGATCTCTACATTTTAATGCATGCCAGAGATGATGATGACATCTTAAAGTGGTGGAGCAGCCATGAAGCAGATCTGTCAGGACTGGCTGCAGTTGCAAGACGTATTTTATTTATCCCAGCAACAGGCACACCTAGTGAAAGATGCTTTTGTACAGCCGGCATGTTACTAACAAATCGCCGCAGCCAATTAAATCCCGAACGCGTTAGTGAATAACTGCTGATCAACAGTCTAACTATAATTTTGTTTCTGTTGCAAACACGTGAAAAGTATGACAAATTACGTCTGTAAATGTTTAATGTTCTTTGTATGCTTTCTTTATGAAGATGGTTGTCTTCTAGATTACAGGGACAGCACTTATTTAATTTTTCCTATTAATGAAAGGAAAAATATATCTTCTGTTTGGAAATGAGACTCGTCTTCTATCAGCGATTGTATTGAAATATCATTTTACTTTCCAAGTGCTTTATGAATTTAGCTGTATCACGTACCCGTTCTTGGAAACTTTACTTTTGTATTAAAAGAGAGAGAGAGAGAGAGAGACAGAGATAAATACATCATTGTGTGTGTGTGTGTGTGTATGTGTGTGTGTGTGAGAGAGAGAGAGAGAGAGAGAGAGAGAGAGAGAGAGACAGAGAGGCGTTGGATTTGTACAGTACAGTACAGTGCAGCGAGCCGGGGCGAGGCGAGATGAGACGTCAGCGGTGACCGGTCGTGCTCGGTTATCAGCGTGTCCGGAATCCGAACAACAGACATGGGGCGAGTACGTGACCGAGCCCAGTCGTGGGGCCGGACACGAGCGGCTCGGTCCCCCCGTCAACAGGCGAGCCGCGACCGGTCAAACATTGAGCGTCGCAGCACTCTAGTATCCACACCATTGTAGCAGGAAACCGCTGTACATATCTTTCATAGCAAATCGTATATATACGCCTGGAGCATTGAAATGTTAGCGTGTACATACGCCTGGGGCAGTGAAGGGGTTAATCCCACTATTGAAAGTTTCCTATATTTCCGTCATTGCTTCTTTGATTCATAGATTGAACAGTAGGGGCCAAAAACTGCATTCCTGACTTGTACCCTTTTTAATCCAAGAACTTCTTTCTTCGTCTTCCATTATTATTGATTTATTAACTATGATATCTAGTCGTGTAAGAGGTATGCGCTTATTTTGAATTCAAACGTTTAAACAATGCTGATATGAACTCTACAGCATTGTTTCAATGTTTAAAACTATTATTGGTTCCTCTTGGTTTCTATACACTGATGAGTCAGAACATTATGGCCACCTACCTAATAGCTTGTTTGTCCGTCTTTGGAACGAAATACGCTATGTGATCAAAAGTATCCGGACACCTTGATGAAAATTACTTACAAGTTCGTGGCGTCCTCCATCGGTAATGCTGGAATTCAATATATGATATAGATGTCTGCCTATTACACATTACGACCCTCCTCAACTGTCAGCGGTCTCTGTCGGTCGACAGATGAGGTCGGCCTGTGCGCTTTTGTGCTGTACGTGTCCCTTCACGTTTGCGCTTTTCACTATCACGTCAGAAACAGTGGACCTATGAATGTTTAGGAGTGTGGAAATCTCGCGTACAAACGTATGAACAAGTGACACCTAATCACCTGACCACGTTCGAAGTCCGTGAGTTCCGCGGAGCGCCCCATTCTGCTCTCCCACGACGTCTAATGACTACTGAGGTCGCTGATATGGAGTACCTGGCAGTAGGTGGCAGTACAATGTATCTAATATGGATAACTTATGTTTATGGAGGTGTCCGGATACTTTTGATCACATAGTGTACATCACTGATACTACGTATCGGTGATCCGACAGTTTTTTGGTAGGTTTTTGGAGGTATGCGGCATTAGATGCCTGCGAACAGGTCATGTAATTTGTCTAAATAATAGACTGTTCATTTGCATACGTTGTGATGGCGCCCTGTAGCGACCCACATAGTTGCCATAGCATTTACACTAGGAGAATTTGAGTTCAATAGACCATTGTAGCACGTTTCTGGTTCCGAGACACGGAAAACTATATTGCTGGAAGATGACATCACCGTCGTGGAAGATACTAAGCTTGAAGGGATGCAAGTGGTTCGCAACTGTGGTCATGTCATTGATTACTATCAAGTTCCCATGCAAGAATGTCACGTTTCGCGCAGCAGGTTCACCTAGATGACGGCGGTTGTGTAGGCGACCATCAGCCTAGTGTAGCAAAAATGTGATTCACCTGAAGAGCCGACACGTTTCCATTGATCGATGGTAGAATGCCGATGGTCCTCTGTCCACTGCAATCGTATTTGGCGATGTCATTGGGTCAGCATGTGAACACGTAAGGGTGGTCTGCTGCGGAGCTCCGTGTTCAACAACGCACAATTAACGGTGTGCTCCGAAACACTTGTGCGTGCACCGTCATTGTCTTCGTTCGCCAAAGATGCCACAAATCACCATCTGTCTGCCTCTTTCCATAGATGCACACGACAGTAGCACGTGAACATTCGACCAGCTTCGCCGCTTTCGGGACACTCGTTCACAGCCTCTGCGCAATAACAATCTGACCTTTGCCAAAGTCGCTTATCTGAATGAATCTCCACATTTGCAGCCCATTTCTTCGCTAGAGTGATCCCCGTCCGTGTCTGCTCCGCTTACATGCTTTTGCTACCGGGTCACGTGCCCGAAACGCCACCAGGCGGCACCCAACACTCGGTGGGCACTGGTTATAATGTCTTGACTTATCAGTGACATATCGTGTATTACCTGTCTTTCATCATAGCTTGCCATTCTTTCCAACGATTGCCTCAAGCTTCAGTCTACTCTTCATCGTTACTAATTTTTCTCCTAAGTACGCCTTACAATCCATCATCCGATTTCAGAATCAGTAATGTAATCTACCAGGAATCTTTTCGTATGCCCGGTCTTTTCCAGGTTCCTATTGTGACTTTCCAACGGCGCATTCTCTATTCTCTGTCACCAGCTGAAACTTATTAGTCCTTCTCCTCTCTCATTCCTAATACCAAGCTCCTGTTCTCCCGTCACTCTATCTGCTATTCCTTCCCCTAATACCGCAATCTAGTCCTCTATGATTATTAGATTGTTAACACCCTTTACATATTGAATTCGTTCAATATTTTATATACTTTTTCTGCCTCTTCAACTTCTCCATATGATGTCGGTACGTATACCTGTTGTTGTTAGCACTGATTACCTATCGATTCTGATCAGAACAACCTTATCACTGAAATGTTCACAATTTATTACTCTCTGCCCTATTCTCCTATCTATTTCTAAAAAATCCTACTCCCGTTGCTCTATTTTTCGGCTGCTGTTGATATTCATCTGACGAGAAGTCCTTATGCAAATGAGAGGTGCAATAATTTTTGTAAAAACATTAACGGACAGATCGAAAGGTATGTTTTCAGAATTCGTGTTTGCTATCTGACAGAATTTTCACAATAGTACAGCAAGCCGGAGGTTTCAACAAGGCTGCCATTGCTAGCGTCTTTGAGACGTAACGGTTGAGCCGGCCAGAGTGGCCGAGCGGTTCTAGGCCCTACAGTCTGGAACCGCGCAACCGCTGCGGTCTCAGGTTCAAATCCTGCCTAGGGCATGGATGTGTGTGATGTCCTTAGGTTAGTTAGGTTTAAGTAGTTCTTAGTTCTAGGGGTCTGATGACCACAGCAGTTAAGTCCCATAGTGCTCAGAGCCATCTGAACCATTTGATTTTGAACATGACGGTTGAAACCGATAGCAGAGGGCGGCTCACATGAAACTCCATGGTGCGTGTAGAAGCGTTGCTTAAAAAGCGAACATACAATGACATGGACAATCCTGAAAATGAACTCTTTTTTGTGAAATTTCCATATCCACAGTTACAGGAACAACGGATCTAAAGTCACATTAGCGAAACTGCAGCAACATAAAAAAATCTTCAGATTTAAGAGTTGAACACCCTGTTCTAGCAATTAGAGTCGTTAGTTTAATATTAAGGCCGCTAGCTAAGTCCATGACAGTGCTAATATACGGAAAAATACCTCACGATATGTCAATGGCCTCCTAATCAAAAGACGCAAAACTGGTAATTGGCTTAACTATAATCTCGGCCAGAAGATGATAATCTTTCGTGAAACTCAGAGCAGCGATCAACTGCACAGGCACACATCTGGCAATAAGAAACTACTGCATTGAAGACAAAGTGTTTTGTATCTGACATTAAATCTTTTTATCTCTTCGCGTAATATCCTTTTACAAAACAACTGCGAGGTGAAATGATATTCCAGTTGAGGATTCAGGCAGGGTTACATAGAAGGAATGAAGTCTAAAAATTGAATACTAGGAAACTGGAAACTGTGAAAAGGGTTATAAGTAGACTGTAAAAGAATGTAATAGACAGTAATTAAGTGGAGCAGAAAATGAAAAAAAAACTTCCTCGTCAGGCGTGTAATAATGTTCTAACAGATACTTCAGTCGCAAAATTGCGTTGATTGGAATTCAGCAGCAAGATTAAACAGTTCATTGTGGAGCTACTCACGAAGAAAATAAGAACTAATCTGGTGCTAAACAATGATCATATATAATCAATAATTGATCTGCTAAACCTTTGCAGTTGCAGGTATGGATCTGGATCGCAGTAAAATAACCGTGGCCTGATATTCAAGCGAATAAATAAAACGTGACACGAGGCGTGCCTCGCTCGGAAATAGGATATTTACAAATTAATAAATAATGGGATTGCTTCTATGGAGTAGTGAGGTACAAACTGAGCGCATGTACCACAGATAGTCTGCCGGGAGAAAAGTGGAATAAATAACTAGTAATTAAGGCTATAGAATGGACTATGGGTCCAAGAAACCAGTGAGAGCTACCGAAATACTACAGATTGTCAATGTAAGAAGAATCTGTAAGAATACAAAGGGTAGCCAGCAGCACAAGTTTCTCGAAATAAAGTTAGCACGAGTAAAGGATAAAAAATAAATTATCAGAAGTATAATGTCAAGACATTGCAAAACAAAAGGTTGTTGGTAGATATACTTCAACATAGAGGAAGAAAAAAGTGATTACGAGCAATAATAAACAATGTCTTGCCGATCGAACCAACGGTAAACTGAAAATCACTGTTAAAAAGCAGAGAGCGAAGGAATTCACTGGAAGACGACACGTTAGATAAGAACTGTTCAGAAGAACTCAGAAAAATAGAAACTGATCTATGGTAGGAAGAAATAGAATACATAGAACAAGCCTAAAGAAAAGTGTAAGAGTTGAGATTAAAAAGATTAAGTCCAATCATTGATAAGACGATAGAGCAAAAACGGAGTATGATAGTCTCTATGCTTATCTGGCACATAGCTATGGTAATTGCTAGTAGGCAGGAGTGATATGGTCGAAATTGGGAACGTCTTCAAGAGTAATATCACCATGATCAAACATGAGGAGTGTTAGAGACTCTACGAATTTCTTTTTAAGACCGAGAGAAAATAATTTTTTTGTGAATGAAACGAAGCTAACACCTTCTTACAGATTCCAGTTATGGGTTCAGCAGAATCTAAGTGATGGTCCAGAATTATGCCCAAGTTCTTTGCAGACGAAGAACAAGTTATTTCTGAACCTTTTAGGATTACGGGTAAAACAGAACCAATGAAGTGATGAGTAATAAATTTTTGTGAATGACTAATATACTTGCATTTTAGATGGCTTAAGATTGGAAACTAGATTCTGCGCCCACTCTAATACGGCAAGTACATCAGCAAGTACATCATGAATAGCTGTACACAGGTTTGTTGGTCATGCAGCTGGTTGTAACTGACGATCGTCGATGTATAAGAGACACTTGCAATGGAAGAGAATAGTCGATACAGCATTAATATGCAATGAGGAAAGTATTGGAGCCAACATTGATGTTTGCAGGACTCCTGGTACAACCTTCCTCCATTGTGACCATTTTGTTTCGATCATTACATACTGTTGTGACGATGTAAGACATGAATTAAACCACCGAACAGCACTTACAGAAGATTTTAGCAAGCGTAATGTCAAAGTCTACGGTGTCGAAAGTTTTGATGAACTCCAAGGAGCACATAATAATTACCCCTTATTTGTTCATAGCTTGTGTCATTTCGTCAATCATTTCTGTATGAGCAGTCATCGTTCTGCGATTTTTGAGGAAATCTGCTGTTTTGGTCTGAAAGGTTTCTGGAGGTTAAATAAGCTGATAGTGAACTATGTACTTTAAAACATCATATAATGCTCGCGGAATGTCGGATTCTATGGAAAATTCCTTCTTGGGTAACTGTTCAATGGTTTCTTGCTTCCATGCTGTTGGAGAGATGCGGGAGGTCAGAGAATGATTAAAAATATCAGTTATTTCTAGCAGTAGTGGAGGAAATTTATCGTGTGTATTGTAATATCATTGTGCCGTGCAGATGCCGAAAGAACCCGTGCGATTTCTTGACCACTTTATAGATTAACAGCAGCAGAAAAAGTTTTTCGTTTGTATCAACTACTGATTCTTTAAGGGAATCGACGGTTTGTGTCCTCGTGCGTTGGTCAAGTGAAGATGTCGTTCTGTGAAAACGTTGATTTGGATCCACAGTAGGTTCTCTTGTAGATTTGAGTTTGCTTGTTCCTAGACTTCGCAGATTTTACGGAGGATGGTGAGACTGTGAAAGTCCTCGGTTAACGACTGAGAATACCTGAGTTTTATATTTCTCACTGACTCAGTTGCGTAGTTGCTTGTAAGGGAGATGATTATGAGAGACCAGTTATCGTTGATAAGTCCTCTGTACTGCATCTCTAATGCATCCAAGGCGTTTAAGGTGAGGTACTATCAATGGTGTAGATTTCTTCCTTACCATCACAATTTCTAGAGGAACGTTTTTATCTTATAAATGACTGAGTCTCCCCGTGAAATTTGACACTTTAGGGAGCTGGGAGTAAACTCTTCTTCAAGTTGTGCTCACAGATTTTACAAGCGGCATTCTGATGCGCAATTAGCAGGAAGCTGATATAAACCTCCCAGAGCGTGACGATTTGCCGCGTCGGTAACAGACGCCAGCGGCGCCGGGTTCACTCGCCTTGCGACACGCTTCGCCGTGCGCCGCCGCGCCGCTTTCACGCCCGTCCCGTTGCTTCTTCAACTACGGAGCCTCTGCTCTCTTTGCTTTCCAGAAAGTGCTCAAGAAACCAGGCCGCTCTCCCAGGTTGGGAGTGTCTGCGCATTCGAAAGACAACTTGTAAGCGAACTGTTCTATCGCCTGTACCTCTGAGGACATGAAAGTATCTATTCAGAAACATTCCCTGACTGAAATTTTCTTCTTTACATAAAGTTTATACGGAAGAAATGTATGTAGCCGAATCTGACCAAATTTCTAAAAAAATGTACGAGTGCAAACAGGATTTGCGTACTGAGGGTTCCTTTGAAACTTAATTACGTATACAGACAGTTTATGTATCCTGGGAAGAGAGAATCTTGACGGTACTGGCAGGATATTGGTCCTGAGAATTCCAAGACCCTTCAAAGATGTCTGCAGTGGTTCGTTAGACAACCCCAGACATAGAAAAAGAAGCTAGCAGGGACTTCAACTTATACATATCAAAAGAGAGGATTCAATAAAACATTTCTTATTTTCTTACTAAAACATGATTACAACTTACATTTTGGATTTGCGTGCAGTAATGATCGTCTACACCACTGCTCATTAAAATTTCTACGCCAAGAAAAAATGCAGATGAAAAACGGTTATTCATCAGACAAATAAATTATACTAGAACTGACATGTGATTACATTTTCACGCAATTTGGGTGCATAGATCCTGAGAAATCAGTACCTAGAACAACCACCTCTGGCCGTAGTAACGGCCTTGATACGCCTAGGCATTGAGTCAAACAGAGCGTGGATGACGTGTACAGGAACAGCTGCCCATGCTGCTTGAACACGATACCACAGTTCATCAAGAGTAGTGACTGGCGTATTGTGACGAGCCAGTTGCTCGGCCACCATTGACCAGACGTTTTCAGTTTGTGAGAGATCTGGAGAATGTGCTGGCTAGAGCAGCAGTCGAACATTTTCTGTATCCAGAAAGGCCCGTACAGGACCTGCAATATGCGGTCGTGCATTATCCTGCTGAAATGCAGGGTTTCGCAGGGATCGAATGAAGGGTAGAGCCACGGGTCGTAACACATCTGAAATGTAACGTCCACTGTTCAAAGTGCCGTCAATGCGAACAAGCGGTGACCGAGAGGTGTAACCAATGGCACCTCATACCATCACCGGGTGATACGCCAGTATGGCGATGACGAATACACGCTTCCAATGTGCGTTCACCGCGATGTTACCAAACACGGATGTGACCACCATGATGCTGTAAAGAGAACCTGGATTCATCCGAAAAAATGACGTTTTGCCATTCGTGCACCCAGGTTCGTCGTTGAGCACACCATCACACGAGCTCCTCTCTGTGATGAAGTGTCGAGGGAAACCGCAGACATGGTCTCCGAGCTGATAGTCCATGCTGCTGCAAACGTCGTCCAACCGTTAGTGCAGATGGTTGTTGTCTTGCAAACATCCCCATCTGTTGACTCATGGATCGAGACGTGGCTGCACGATCCGTTACAGCCATGCGGATAAGATGGCTGTCATCCCGACTGCTAGTGATACGAGGCCGTTGGGATCCTGCACAGCGTTCCGTATTACCCTCCTGAACCCACTGATTGCATATTCTGCTAACAGTCATTAGATCTCGACCAATGCGAGCAGCAATGTCACGATACGATAAACCGCAATCGCTATAGGCTACAATCCGACCTTTATCAAAGGCGGAATCGTTATGGTACGCATTCTCCTCGTTACACGAGGCATCACAACAACGTTTCACAGGCAACGCCCGTCAACTGCTTTATGTGTATGAGAAATCGGTTGGAAACTTTCCTCATGTCAGCACATTGTAGGTGTCGCCACCGGCGCCAACCTTGTGTGAATGCTATGAAAAGCCAGTCATTTGCATATCACAGCATCTTCTTCCTGTCAGTTAAATTTCACGTCTGTAGCACGTCATCTTCGTGGTGTAGCAATTTTAATGGTCAGTAGTGTATATGCTTGTATGTTCAACACACAGGAAGTGGAAAGTGGAAGAGAGAGAGAGAGAGAGAGAGAGAGAGAGAGAGATGCGAGATGGAGTTTCGTATGTATGGTAAATCCCTTTCCTTGAAAATTTCCCTGCTTCATACCTTCTCTGTATTACCACAGATGACTTGTCACCGGTCTCATTACCGCGGGAGGTAGACGTGCGGTCGGCGCGGCAGTCCCCGTCGGAGGTTCGAGTCCTCCCTCGGGCATGGGTGTGTGTGTTGTCCTAAGCTAATTTAAGTTAGATTAAGTAGTGTGTAAGCCTAGGGATTGATGACCTTAGCAGTTTGGTCCCATAGGAACTCACCTCAATTTTCCAAAATTTACCGATCTCATTTGTGCGAGGTGCCTAGTTCCTTCCATCGCCCTGTGTGGAATGTGTAAGTTCTGGGTAATGTTCACCAACATGCAGTCTTCTATAGTTGTTGTCCTCTGCGCAGAAAACAGCACGTAGGTCGTGAGTCCGTATCTTGAGGCTGTAATAAACTCTTAACGAGGAACGGGTATTGAATGAAAAATTAAATTTTCAATTCGTTTGTTTATACGGGATGCTACTCGCTTTCTATTAGCAGAATATGAGGAACTGCACAATTATATTCCACTTTATGAGAATCACAAATAATTTCCATTTTTCTCACTTACATAGAAAACAAATAAAATAATGAACTGCGTATTTGCGTTATTACTATCAAACTGTTCCCAATTACATATCAAAATAACCAGAGATTGCTAATTAAGTTATTAACCGATGCCGACCAAGGCAGACAACATGTCTGTTCTCCGAGGCTGCCGCACCAGCGCTGATCTTACAGCCGAACCACTTCGCCCGTCACCCAAGTTAAGCGCGATCCGAAGATCTCGGAAGTGCTTCGTCTGTCGTTGCGTTTAGAAGCCGTTTATTATTCTACCCGAAATTAACACTATTGAATTAATGAAAAGAAAGCCTGCTATTAAGAGGTGCTTTTGTATCAAAGGAAAGTAAATACACTGTTTTATTTTTTTAAATATTAATAACATAAATTTATCATTTTGGCGCGCTAATTCCGAACGGCCAACCCTTATGGCTGAGCGGTTCAAGGCGCTTCAGCCTGGAACCACGCGGCTCCTACGGTCGCAGGTTCGAATCGTGCCTCGGGCATGGATGTGTGTGATGTCCTTAGGTTAGTTAGGTTTAAATAGTTCTAAGTCTAAGAGTCTGATGACATCAGATGTTAAGTCCCAAAGTGTTTAGAGCCATTTGAATTCCGAACGCAGCAGCCAAACGCGGAGAAGCACAACAGTTTAAGTGGTCCCCCTCACGATACTCGTACCCAAGAAACGATCCGTAACCTGTATCTTACACAACACTACGTCGTCTTCCCACTGCTGCCTTCTCAACTGCTCTAAGAAGAGTTTCTTGTAGTTGAATATGACGACTCTAAAGCCAGAAGTTTTACAAACTGGCAGAATATTTTTTTTTTTTTATGTGACATAAACACAATTTAACTGGCAATGGCAAGGAAAGCGTTTCTGAAGAAGACAAATTTGTTAACATCGAGTATAGATTTAAGTGTCAGGAAGTCGTTTCTGAAAGTATTTGTATGGAGTGTGGTCATGTATGGAAGTGAAACGTGGACGATAAATAGTTTGGATAAGAAGAGAATAGAAGCTTTCGATATGTGGTGCTACAGAAGAAGCTGAAGATTGGATGGGTAAATCACATAACTAATAAGGAGGTATTGAATAGAACTGGAGAGAAGAGAAATTTGTGGCACAACTTGACTAGAAGAAGGGATCGATTGGTAGGACATATTCTGAGGCATCAAGGGATCACCAATTTAGTACTGGGGGGCAGCGTGGAGGGTAAAAATCATAGAGGGAGACCAAGAGATGAATACACTAAGCAGATTCAGAAGAATGTAGGTTGCAGTAGGTACTGGAAGATGAAGAAGCCTGCACAGGATAGAGTAGCATGGAGAGCTGCATCAAACCAGTCTCTGGACTGAAGACCACAACAAGAACAAACACAATTAAACAAGTTGCATATTTTTTTTACTTTATTTGTACTCTGAAACCTTGCTTCTTCCCAAATTTCATGATTTTAGGTCAACGGGAAATATCTTACAAGCTTGGATGAGTGAGTTTGCGAGTATCAAATTATGTGACATAAATTACGGAATCTTTTGACTGCATTGACTTACAATCTTAAATTTCTGACGTAAATTAGAATTTGATACGTCAACCGATTCGTTATTAAACGGAGCCTTGAAATACGGTCAGACAGACAGAAAGAGGGATGGACAGACAACAAATCGGTCCTGTAAGAGCTCCGTATATACAGGGTGAGGCACGAAACCACCTGAAAAGCAATGCATTTAATAGTAGTTAGTTCTTACTTTGAGCAACGAAAAGACGACGTGACGTAAATGAATATTTAGGTTAATTTTACATCTCAATTACACTGAAGCGCCAAAGAAACTGGTATAGGCATGAGTATTCAAATACAGAGATATGTAAACAGGTAGAATATGATCCTGCGATCGGAAACGCCTATCAAGTGTCTGGCGCAGTTGTTGGATAGGTTACTGCTGCTATAATGGCAGGTTATAAAGATTTAAGAGAGTTTTAACGTAGTGTAATAGTCGGCGCACGAGCGATGGGACACAGCATGTCCGAGGTAACGATGAAGTGGGGATTTTCCTATAACCCATTTCACGATTCTACCATGAATATCAGGAATCCGGTGAAACATCAAATCTCCGACATCTGTGCGGCTGGAAAAAGATCCTGTAAGCACGGGACCAACGACGACTGAAGAGAATCGCTCAACTGACAGAAATGCAACTCTTCCGCAAATTGCTGCAGATTTCAGTACTGGGCCATCAATAAGGGCCAGCGTGCGAATCATTCAACGAAACATCGTCGATATGGGCTTTCTGACCCGAAAGCAGACTCGTGTATCCTTGATGACTGCAAGACTCAAAGCTTTAGCCTCGCCCGGGCCTGTCAACACCGACATTGGGCTGTTGGTGACTGGAAACATGTTGCGTGGACAGACGAGTCTGGTTTAAAATTGTATCGGGCGGAAGGAGGTGTACGCTTATGGAGACAATCTCATGAATCCGTGAACTCTGCATGTCAGCAGGGAACTGTTAAAGCTAGTGGAGGCACTGTAATGGTGTGGGGCGTGTGCAGTTGGGACCCCTGATACGGCTCTGACAGGTGACTCATACGTAAGCATTTTGTCTTATCACCTGTATCCATTCATGTCCATTGTGAATTCCGACAGACTTGGGCAATTCCAGCAGGACAATGCGAGAGCCCACATGTCCAGAATTGCTACAGAGTGGCTCCATGAACACTCTTCTAAGTTTAAACACTTCCGCTGGCCACCAGACTCCCCAGACATAAACATTATTGAGCCCATCTGGGATGCCTTGCAACTTCCTGGTCAGAACAGAACCCCCTCGTACTCTTACGGGTTTATGGACAGCCCTGGAGGTTTTATGGTGTCAGATCCCTTCAGCACTACTTCAGATATTGGTCGAGTCCGTGCCACGTCGTGTTGCGGCACTTCTGCGTGCTCGCGGGGGCCCTACACGATATTAGGCTCTTCAGTGTATTTCTTAAAATTTCATAGTCTGATTTCGAGACTGTGCTGATAACCCAACTTGTAGACGAGTTTTACCAATGAGCATATTTGGCTGAGTCAGGTAACTTAACATTTTTCTACCTGGAAACTTGAAACACATATTTTGGAAGACAATCACCTCTAACGTGATACGATAAGCATACCGAACTCACCGAATCTCCACACTGTCACTTACCTTCTGACCTTTGAGGAACGCAAAGTATAGAAAAAGCGTTCTGCTGACTGCAGTTTGTAAAAATGTGAATATTGATTGCAATTGCGGCTCACTTTCACAAGCATTCCTGCTGAAGGGAGAGAGCATATAAAAGGTAGAAAATGTAGTTAGTTGCATGTTGCAATACACACACAGTACCACAAAAGTCACAGACTCCTTCAATATGAATGTTATCACAAATACGGGAATGTAGAGTAAATCCACAGAGAAGCTCATTAAGTTACACTTATAATTTCGTCTCAAAACATAATCATTGATACAAGAATGAATAAAATCGTCCACATGCGAAAAACGTGGCATACTGTGTCACCACAAAAGAAAGAACTGAACAACAAGCAATACTGTACCCACTGGAAAATGCCGATACATTTAACAAAACTAGATTGACGTAAAGTCCCATAGCTTGTTATTCCGATAGATCAATGAAAGACCGATTTTTTATCAGGTGTCTCGAAACTAACCTCCTCACTGAACAATGAACGCTAAATTTTAATATAAGTAAGTGAAATTTAAACATCTGAAAATGTTGCAAACACTACTACCTCAAGTTGCGCAATGCTAGCCATACTTTGTAACTCGTTGCATGAGAATGACCAACAGCAAGCAATTTCAAAGCGAGTTAAAGGCATCGCTCGTCCACAGCAGAATTGCGGCAGGTGACCACCCAGAAACGCCGACAGGAAAACAACCAGATGAGACTCCACTAGACCCCTTTGTATAATAAATGGGCAAATATACTGAGGGCACATGGTCACGCTCGCTGCTGCTACGGTCGCAGGTACGAATCCTGCCTCGGAAATGGGTGTGTATGATTTCCTTTGGTTAGTTAGGTTTAAATATTTCTAAGTCTAGGGGACTGATGACCTCAGATGTTGAATCCCATAGTGCTCAGAGCCATTTGAACCAACCGACTCGACTTCGGATATCCCTTCTCAGCTAACCAAAGATTTTGATACCTTAAGTCTGTTGGATACAGAATATTTCTGCTGTATACTTACGATCCCCCCCATGAACCATGGACCTTGCCGTTGGTGGGGAGGCTTGCGTGCCTCAGCGATACAGATGGCCGTACCGTAGGTACAACCACAACGGAGGGGTATCTGTTGAGAGGCCAGACAAACATGTGGTTCCTGAAGAGGGGCAGCAGCCTTTTCAGTAGTTGCAGGGGCAACAGTCTGGATGATTGACTGATCTGGCCTTGTAACATTAACCAAAACGGCCTTGCTGTGCTGGTACTGCGAACGGCTGAAAGCAAGGGGAAACTACAGCCGTAATTTTTCCCGAGGGCATGCAGCTTTACTGTATGATTAAATGATGATGGCATCCTGTTGGGTAAAATATTCCGGAGGTAAAATAGTCCCTCATTCGGATCTCCGGGCGGGGACTACTCAAGAGGACGTCGTTATCAGGAGAAAGAAAACTGGCGTTCTACGGATCGGAGCGTGGAATGTCAGATCCCTTAATCGGGCAGGTAGGTTAGAAAATTTAAAAAGGGAAATGGATAGGTTAAAGTTAGATATAGTGGGAATTAGTGAAGTTCGGTGGCAGGAGGAACAAGACTTTTGGTCAGGTGATTACAGGGTTATAAATACAAAATCAAATAGGGGTAATGCAGGAGTAGGTTTAATAATGAATAAAAAAAAGGTTAGCTACTACAAACAGCATAGTGAACGCATTATTGTGGCCAAGATAGACACAAAGCCCATGCCTACTACAGTAGTACAAGTTTATATGCCAACTAGCTCTGCAGATGATGAAGAAATTGATGAAATGTATGACGAGATAAAAGAAATTATTCAGGTAGTGAAGGGAGACGAAAATTTAATAGTCATGGGTGACTGGAATTCGTCAGTAGGAAAAGGGAGAGAAGGAAACATAGTAGGTGAATATGGATTGGGGGGAAGAAATGAAAGAGGAAGCCGCCTTGTAGAATTTTGCACAGAGCATAACTTAATCATAGCTAACACTTCGTTCAAGAATCATGAAAGAAGGTTGTATACCTGGAAGAATCCTGGAGATAGTAAAAGGTATCAGATAGATTATATAATGGTAAGACAGAGATTTAGGAACCAGGTTTTAAACTGTAAGACATTTCCAGGGGCAGATGTGGATTCTGACCACAATATATTGGTTATGAACTGCAGATTGAAACTGAAGAAACTGCAAAAAGGTGGGAATTTAAGGAGATGGGACCTGGATAAACTGAAAGAACCAGAGGTTGTAGAGAGTTTCAGGGAGAGCATAAGGGAACAATTGACAGGAATGGGGGAAAGAAACACAGTAGAAGAAGAATGGGTAGGTCTGAGGGATGAAGTAGTGAAGGCAGCAGAGGATCAAGTAGGTAAAAAGACGAGGGCTAATAGAAATCCTTGGGTAACAGAAGAAATATGGAATTTAATTGATGAAAGGAGAAAATATAAAAATGCAGTAAATGAAGCAGGCAAAAAGGAATACAAACGTCTCAAAAATGAGATCGACAGGACGTGCAAAATGGCTAAGCAGGGATGGCTAGAGGACAAATGTAAGGATGTAGAGGCTTGTCTCACTAGAGGTAAGATAGATACTGCCTACAGGAAAATTAAAGAGACCTTTGGAGAGAAGAGAATCATTTGTATGAATATCAAGAGCTCAGATGGCAACCCAGTTCTAAGCAAACAAGGGAAGGCAGAAAGGTGGAAGGAGTATATAGAGGGTTTATACAAGGGCGATGTACTTGAGGACAATATTATGGAAATCGAAGAGGATGTAGATGAAGATGAAATGGGAGATAAGATACTGCGTGAAGAGTTTGACAGAGCGCTGAAAGACCTGAGTCGAAACAAGGCCCCGGGAGTAGACAACATTCCATTAGAACTACTGATGGCCTTGGGAGAGCCAGTCATGACAAAACTCTACCATCTGGTGAGCAAGATGTATGAGACAGGCGAAATACCCACAGACTTCAAGAAGAATATAATAATTCCAATCCCAAAGAAAGCAGGTGTTGACAGATGTGAAAATTACCGAACTATCAGTTTAATAAGTCACAGCTGCAAAATACTAACGCGAATTCTTTACAGACAAATGGAAAAACTAGTAGAAGCGGACCTCGGGGAAGATCAGTTTGGATTCCGTAGAAATGTTGGAACACGTGAGGCAATACTAACCTTACGACTTATCTTAGAAGAAAGATTAAGAAAAGGCAAACCTACGTTTCTAGCATTTGTAGACTTAGAGAAAGCTTTTGACAACGTTAACTGGAATACTCTCTTTCAAATTCTGAAGGTGGCAGGGGTAAAATACAGGGAGCGAAAGGCTATTTACAATTTGTACAGAAACCAGATGGCAGTTATAAGAGTCGAGGGGCATGAAAGGGAAGCAGTGGTTGGGAAAGGAGTGAGACAGGGTTGTAGCCTCTCCCCGATGTTATTCAATCTGTATATTGAGCAAGCAGTAAAGGAAACAAAAGAAAAATTCGGAGTAGGTATTAAAATTCATGGAGAAGAAGTAAAAACTTTGAGGTTTGCCGATGACATTGTAATTCTGTCAGAGACAGCAAAGGACTTGGAAGAGCAGTTGAACGGAATGGACAGTGTCTTGAAAGGAGGATATAAGATGAACATCAACAAAAGCAAAACGAGGATAATGGAATGTAGTCAAATTAAATCGGGTGATGCTGAGGGGATTAGATTAGATAATGAGACACTTAAAGTAGTAAAGGAGTTTTGCTATTTAGGGAGTACAATAACGGATGATGGTCGATGTAGAGAGGATATAAAATGTAGACTGCCAATGGCAAGGAAATCGTTTCTGAAGAAGAGAAATTTGCTAACATCGAGTATAGATTTAACTGTCAGGAAGTCGTTTCTGAAAGTATTTGTATGGAGTGTAGCCATGTATGGAAGTGAAACATGGACGATAACCAGTTTGGACAAGAAGAGAATAGAAGCTTTCGAAATGTGGTGCTACAGAAGAATGCTGAAGATAAGATGGGTAGATCACGTAACTAATGAGGAGGTATTGAATAGGATTGGGGAGAAGAGAAGTTTGTGGCACAACTTGACTAGAAGAAGGGATCGGTTGGTAGGACATGTTTTGAGGCATCAAGGGATCACAAATTTAGCACTGGAGGGCAGCGTGGAGGGTAAAAATCGTAGAGGGAGACCAAGAGATCAATACACTAAGCAGATTCAGAAGGATGTAGGTTGCAGTAGGTACTGGGAGATAAAGAAGCTTGCACAGGATAGAGTAGCATGGAGAGCTGCATCAAACCAGTCTCAGGACTGAAGACCACAACAACAACATACTTACGATCCAGATTCCACATGTATTACAAGGTACGTGTGTGTGTATGTGTCTGTTTGTTCCACGTCTCCTCCAAAACCACTGAACCGATTTCAATCAGACTTGGTATACATATAAGTTACTGTCAGGCGACAATCGCTGTGGTGGTAATAACCGCCTACCAGTCAAAGGCATGGAGGTGAAAAAGAAGCGTAGCCCACGACCCTGAATTAGCAGACTTCACCCATACTGTATTTGAAAATGTGGGCACTTAGCGACTTGCAGCTAACGTTACACATAATTTCAAACCTTAACGAAATTTTTTCTCGCTGACAATCCCTACAAAACAGTGAAAGGAAAAAATGTTTATCATTTACTACTTTCCGGCCGTTCATGCAGCAAAAGTATCACCTGAGGCATGACATTATAATTTATTACTTCTTTACTACCAGCTGTATTCACGACACATTTTACGGACACTATGAAAATATACCACTGAATGTAAGTGCAAAATTATATCATTGTACGACACTTACCTCAGCAGATACGACGTCATAAACACTGAGATGCATGAAAAACCACAGCATCGTGCATGACGTTTAAGTTCATTACTTCTTTGGTATTAATTCTACTAGCAATAAACTTCGCAGACAGTATCCACATATGTCGCTGAATACACCTACAATATTATATCGTTGTATCACGCATAGGTCAGTAGAGTGACATCATAACCAGTGAGATACCTGAAAAACGGCCGCATCGTGTACGACAAATAAATTTAGTATTTCGTTGCTACTTACTCCATTTTGTAGACAGTATCCACATACGCCACTGAATGTACCTACAAAATTATGTCGTAGTACCACACACAATTCAGGAGATATGACAAACATTTAGCACAAGGCCAGACGCTGCGTGGTACCGGCGTATACACACAGTTATAAATACGTCCACTGTTAATAACAATGCCGAGTTTCTCCGCTAGCAGATCGAAAAACAATAGTTTTTAAATTTGACATTGTGACAGCAGCTTTCAAACGATAACCTCTGCTTGCACTGGTAGTTATTAAACTTAAATCACCAGGAGGAATAGAGAATAACGAAATTTTACTTATTGCGCATATACAGCATAGTAGAATGAATAAACGATTAATTCGTATGTGATTTTGAGGGTAGACCACGAGCGAAATTTTCTACTCAGAGCTGCCGCCTTGCTAGCAGACAATGGCAACATGGCAATGCAATGGACATGGAGTAGAACTGAACTATTTATTTAGTTTTTTTTCTTTTTTTCATAAAATGTTTTTTAACCATCAGATGTTTATTTGTCCGATTTTTCATCTGCTGGTTTCGGTTGTTAACCATCATCCAGGATGAAACCGGTAGACGACTAACGGGACAAAATGGTTGAAATGCCTTTTATGAAATACTTCACGGCCGTTGAACCTCACCTTATGGAAACATTACGAACTGAACTTAGGTGGAAAAAACGTGTACGTCATTCCATAGTGTTTTCACTCTATGCCATAGCTCGTCAGTCGTCATGTCTGGCGAGTAGAGGTGTGTCAGTCTCTTGGCAACCCATGACCAGATGTCTTGAATGGGTGAGAGATCTGGAGAACACGCTGGCTGGAGCAACAGCCCTCCGTGTCAATGTTGGTCAGGACATCACGGGCAAAATGCACTCTTGCGTTATGTTGTTGAAAGATAATCTTGCAGAGACTTCAGAGAAATGGAACAGCAAATGGCCTAACATGTCAGAAATGTAACGTTGATTTCGAAATTACCGGCTATGCGAAGCAGAGGTGGTCGTGTTGAGAAGTGAATGACGCTTCATACCATCACACCCCGTGCTGGGCCCACATGACAGTGACGTGAGTAATATGGCAGTGTTCAGTCTCCTCGGTGCCCACATTTATATTTGTTTCAGTTGTGGTGCTACATACAGAACCAGGACCCGTATGAAAAGACGACGTGGTGCCTCTCCTGTGTCCAGAGATATTGTTGGGCCCACCACTGTCAGCGTGCCTCTTTGCTGCCGCCTCTAGGGAGATGGCAACAACAGGCGCCATGCTGACGGTCCGTGGCGCTCCAGACGACGTAGCATTGTATGCTTGGAAACTTGTTAAATTCTTGGGATTACAGCTTGATAATAAATTCAACTGGCAAAAGCATACCACAGAACTGCTGAAGCGTCTTAACAAATCTCTATTTGCAATGCGAATTGTGTCAGACACAGGGGATATAAAAATGAAAAAGCTGGCATACTATGCTTACTTTCATTCCATAATGTTATATGGGATTATTTTTTGGGGTAATTCATCAAGCCAAGCTAAGGTTTTCCGGGCACAAAAACGTGCAGTAAGAGTTATATGTGAACTCAAGAACGTCCTGCAGAAACCTGTTTAGGGAACTAGGGATACTAACTACTACTTCCCAATATGTTTATTCTTTAATGAAATTTGTCATTAAAAATATATCATTTTTTCAAGTCAACAGCTCAATTCATGGAATCAATACTAGAAATAAGAATAATCTTCACAAGGATTTAAAGTCACTTAGTCTTGTACAAAAAGGTGTGCATTATTCAGGAACACACATTTTCAATGACTTGCCAGCAGCGATAAAAAGCTTAACAGCCAATGAAATTCAGTTTAAGATAACCCTAAGAGTTTATTGGTGGCCAACTCCTTCTACTCAATTGATTAATTTCTCAGTACTACCAACTGATAAATATACATATAAGTACATTATAACTTCTGCACAATTTCAGTGCAGTAGTGTGTTCATTGTAAATAAGTGTGTGTGTGTTTGTGTGTGTGTGTGTGTGTGTGTGTGTGTGTGTGTGTAAGTACAATCTAACTTCTGCACCATTTCAGTGCAGTTATGTGTTCATTGTAAATAAGTATTAAAGTAGTTGTATTACACATTTAACTTTTTTTATTTTAAATTCAGTGCATTAGTATTTGTAAAATGATCCTTTCATTTAGTGTTCATTAAAAATGACGATCATTCCACTTGGGACCTGTGGAATGGTACATTAGCTTATTTGTTTGAGTTGTAAATATTTGTCATGTATTGTTGGTTTTCTGACATGTTCTACATCCTGGAGGACCTCCTCACTACGGATCAATTGGAATGAAAGTAAATCTAATCTAATCTAATCTTGTCTTGGTGCAAAAGACGTTATTTTCTAGCTAAAGGTGGGCGATGTGGATCAATGGTCCTGCACCGCCGAGAGAACAATTTGTGTGACCTCTCGGGCATTAGTCGTGTGGGGCCGCTAAGATCCTGCATGGTGTTCAGTGTTGCCCTCCTGAACCTATGGATTCTGTCGTGTGTTTCAAAAATGCTTTTACAAACATTGGGGACTGGTTCCTTGCACGAAAACAACGAAAAAGCTCATATAAAAGTAGGTTCGATTGACTGGCTGAGTTACACGGAAGCTCGAAATTTAGTGCGGACGTCAATGCGAGATGCTTTTAATAGCTTCCACGATGAAATATTGTCTGAAAATATGGTAGAAAACCCTAAGAAATTCTGGTCGTATGTAAAGCACACCAGGGGCAAAAAACAGTCAATACTGTCACTGAGCTAAAGCGATGGAAATGTTACCGATGATGGTGCCACAAAAGCAGAGTTACTAAATACAGTTTTCCTTAATTCCTTCACGAAAGAAGACGAAGTAAATATTCCAGAATTTGAAACCAGAACAGCTGTTAGCATGAGTGACATAAAAGTAGATATCTTACGTGTTGCGAAACAACTCAAAGCACTTAAGAAAGGAAAGTCTTCCGGTCCAGATGGTACACCAATCAGGTTCCTTTCAGAGTATGCAGACACAATAGCGCCTTTCTTAGCAATCATATAAAACCACTCACTTGACGAAAGGTCTGTTCCTAAAGACTGGAAAGTAGCACAGGTCAAGAAAGGAAATAGGAGTAACCCATTGAATTACAGACCCATATCACTGACTTCAATTTGCAGTAGGATTTTGGAGCATATACTGTACTCGAAGATTATGAATCACCTTGAAGAAAATGACTTATTGATACATAACCAACACTGATTCAGAAAATATCGTTCTTGTGTAACACAGCCAGCTCTTTATTCCCATGAAGTAATGAGTGCTGTCGACAAGGGATCTCAGATTGATTCCATTTTCGTAGATTTCCAGAAGGCTTTAGATACCGTTCCTCACAAGCGACTATTAATCAAATTGCGTGCATATGGAGTATCGTCTCAGTTGTGTGACTAGATTCCTGATTTCCTCTCAGAGAGGTCACAGTTCGTAGTGATAGACGGTAAATCATCGAGTAGAACAGAAGTGATATCTGGCGTTCCGCAAGGTAGAGTCATAGACCCTCTGCTGTTCCTGATTTATATAAATGATCTAGGTGATAATCTGAGCAGCCCCCTTAGATTGTTTGCAGATGACGCTGTAATTTACCGTCTACTAAAATCATTGGACGATCAATTGCAATTACAAAATGATCTTGAGAGAACTTCTGTATGGAGCGAAAAGTGACAATTAGTACTAAACAAAGAAAAGTGCGAGGTCATCCACATGGGTGCTGAAAGAAAACCGATAAATTTTGGTACACGATAAATCACACAATCTAAGGGTTGTCAATTCGACTAAATACCTAGGAATTACAATTACGAACAACTTAAATTGGAGAGACCACATAGATAAGGCGAAACAAAGACTGCGCTTTGTTGACAGAACACTTAGAAGATGCGAAAAACCCACTAAAGAGACAGCCTACATTACACTTGTCCGTCCTCTGCTGGAATATTGCTGCGCGGTATGGGATCCTTACCAGGTAGGATTGACGGAGGACATCGAAAAAGTGCAAAGAAGGGCAGCTAGTTTCGTGTTATCGCGCAATAGGGGTGAGAGTGTCAGTGATATGATACGCGAGTTGGGGTGGTCACTGAAACAAAGGCGGTTTTCTTTGCGGCGAGATCTATTTACGAAACTTCAATCACCAACTTTCTCTCCGGATGCGAAAATATTTTGTTGACACCCACCTGCGTAGGGAGAAATGATTATCATAATAAAATAAGAGAAATCAGAGCTCGAACGGAAAGATTTAATTCCTTTTTCCCACGCGCCATTCGAGTGGAATGGTAGAGAAGTAGTATGAACATGGTTCGATGAACCTTCTGCCAGTCACTTTAGTATGAATTGCAGAATAACCATGTAGATGTAGATGTAGATGTAGACTTATCTGCGCATCCGTTTGACTCACTGTACCCTAGATGACATTGTTTTGGCAGGAGACTTGTTTACACTCGTTATTCGTCTCTTCAGTGTGCCCATTGTGTACCTTTACTACAGGTAGTGAGTAACTGAAACTGCCCGTTCAGACTAAGCAGAATGTCCATTTCGTGAGCAGACACACGTAATTTCTTTGTACGGCCACGCGAATGATAATGTACGCGAGGCTGCACGGCTGTGTCAGACGGCGTTTCCAGACCAAATACAGTCGAGTCATCCAACCTTTCATGGTATGTATCGTCGTGTAGCTGAGACAGGATGCGTCACTGAAGAAGACCGCGCGTCGTTCATACGCCTTACCAGGAAGAGCACGCCCTACCGCGTGTCGAGAAAGAGCAAGAGATCAGCGCAAGACTAGCGGCCCTGGCATGTCGAACGCCTCCAAGTTCGGCATCCACAATACTTTACGAGCTACTCACGTATCCGTTTGACCTTCAACGTGTGCAGCGCCATACACCCGCCGAACACCCACCAAGGGACAACTTTTGCCAACGGTTTGTTGTACGAGCTGCCGATCCGTTGTTAGTCTTTTCAGTTTTGTTTACAGACGGTAAGACTGGAAGAGATGAAATAACAAATTTCCTCAAGCACCACATATGGCCGGATTCAAACTTCATGTTACAGTACACGCTAATCATCAGCCGGCCGAAGTGGCCGTGCGGTTCGAGGGGCTGCAGTCTGGAACCGCGAGACCGCTACGGTCGCAGGTTCGAATCCTGCCTCGGGCATGGATGCTTGTGATGTCCTTAGGTTAGTCCGGTTTAACTAGTTCTAAGTTTTAGGGGACTAATGACCTCAGAAGTTGAGTCCCATAGTGCTCAGTGCCAGCCATAATCATTAATTCAAAATTAATGTGTGGGCTAGAATTGCAGGTGACTGGTAGGGAGATACATTCTCTGTGCAAGTCTTACAGATCTTATAGATGCTGTCTGCAGGGACTTTATTCCATCCTCCAAGAACTACTAGAAGATGAAACATGTGGTTTATGCATGAAGGATCTCCAGCACGTTTCAGTCTTACTGTTCGAGGTGCCCTGGCTATTATGTACCGTGAGAAATGGACAGGTAGAGGAGCATCAGTTCCATGACCTGCCCGTTACCCCGACCTCAGTCCTTCGGATTATTACCTCTGGGGGCATCTTAAACACTCGATCAATGCAGCAGACCAGTAGGATGCAAAAACTCTTTACCAACGTGTCGCGGAAGCCTGCGAAACCTACAGGGAGTATTTGGAAGGGTGCGTCAGTCCATGATTCGATGAGTGCATGCATGTTTACAAGCAAGAGGACGACATTTCGAGGATTTACAACTAGTTTATGTGTTGTTGAGTTCCAGTCGAGTATATTGTAAGCTTTCATTAATAACTCGAAGATTAAGGGGTTTTGGATATGCTTTTTCTTATACCGGAGAAAAATCTGTCGCCGATACGACGGTGGGTTCTTTGGTTTGCTCTTGGAGGCCACCGAATGGATATTGTAAAACACTGATTATTAGTTCATTTTATTACAGTATGGAGAAGAAGAGTTACTTAACTTTGTACGATCCATTTCTACCTCAACGTCATGAGTATTTACAACTTCTCTGAACCCTGACATATCACTTGATGCAGAGTATATTTAACAATAACTTTCAACTTATAGTTCTGTCTAAGACACTGATTACACTGCTAGCCTACTAGAAGACGTTGCTGTCAACTCGAAGTTCGCATACTGCGGTGAACACAGCTGTGTTTGGTCGTTAAGTGGATGATCCGTTGCGGCGGCGTAGCGAAACTCGTGGATGGCTAAGCTAGTGTCGCTCACTGGTCGATACTTCTTGCAGCGACTATTGTTTCTTGTTGCTTTGTGAAGCACCAACCTTGCTTTGGCACCTCGCTCTTCAGACTGCACCACATGTTCATATGAACTATTTTTCTGTGCCGGCCGTTGTGGCCGAGCGGTTCTAGGCGCTTCAGTCTGGAGCTGTTCTAGGCGCTTCAGTCTGGAACCGCGCGACCGCTAAGGTCGCAGGTTCGAATCCTGCCTCGGGCATGGATGTGTGTGATGTCCTTAGGTTAGTTAGGTTTAAGTAGTTCTAAGTTCTGGGGACTGATGACCTCAGAAGTTAAATCCCATAGTGCTCAGAGCCATTTGAACCATTTTTATTTTTATTTGTAGTTTTGGCGTAAGAGACCAGTCGCCAAAGCTTCTAAGAGCATTTTTGAAACATCTTGTACATTCGGATCAAGTCGTGCGATCCCGAGCAACGCGAACGTCGGTATCGCTGAAGAACATACCGCTGTCTTGATGTACCGCGTTCCTCCCCACAGGAGGCTAACACGATCTTCTCACAACAAACATTACTCAAATTCTACTGCTGAATTACTAAACCACTGTCTAATGTTCCTCATTTACAAAATGTGTATGGCATTACTACTACCTAATTTGTCCACTTGCTCTGAAATGATAATCATCCGCATAACCAAGCAGGCCAGTTTGACGTTTGATGCATACGTACTCCATGGTGCAATTTTAATGGACAGTGGTACACATTTTTGGAGACGAACGGCGGTGCTTGAGTCTATCAATCAATTGTATGCACTATGAAACTACATCGCAGTATACTAGAAGCAAACATCTGTCTCAACCGACGTTGATAATTAGTAGTTTATAGACAGCTACATTTTGTGATAATTAAAGAAAATCTCCCTAAAATCTTGGTTGGGACATGGGGATTGGACATAAATGGGGTTTATCAATTTCATTTGCCTTACAAACATGGAAAGACATCCCTAAAACCTTGATCAGAACCTACGAACGAGAAGTGTTCTGTACCTGGTACATTATGTCCCAGGGATAAAGTTATGTCTAGTGTACGTAAAAGTATATTTTTATGTGAGTAGTGAGTAAAAAAAATGGAAATCTGTGGTAAGTTCTATGGGATCAAACTACTGAAGCCATCGGTCCATAAGCTTACACACTACTTAATCTAACATAAACTAACCTACGCTAAGGACAACACACACCCATGACCGAGGGGGGGGGGGAGGCGGACTCAAACCTCCGACGGGGGGATCCACGTGAAGCGTGACAAGGCGCCTAAGACCGCGGGGCTACCCCGCGCGGCAGTGAGTAAAGTCAACGTCTTGCTCCACGTATACCTTCCCCATATGAGGCTGTAACGCTTTATCTGCTACTTTAGGAAGGCAATAGCCTTTCGTCGCGGTACGCGGGTGCGCTTGTGTGTGTGTGTGAGAGAGAGAAGACAGTTTGAATATCTTGTGCCGTAAACACATCGATCTACACAAAATGTTAAACCTACAACACGCATCTGCTCCAAACTGAACAGAATTATGATGCATCTCACTTTGAGCATGCGCAAAGTTTGCTCTCTCCTCTTCTCCTCTAAATATTTGTGAAATCGAAGAATATAAATGTTCTTGCAAGCTGAGTTCTTAGGTTCCTGCCTGACCACACATTCGGAAATCGCCACATATTCGGGAGGAAAAAGCCAAATATTTGTTTCATTCATCATTTTTTAATCACACGGAAATATAAGTAGCATTGAATATTGCAGAATGTATTTGTATTATATTCACAAGGAAGTCCCTGAATGTATTAAGAAAGCTAAGATGGAAAAAAAATCACATATAGCAGGACGCGAATCTACTTCCCTCGATGTTGTAATTTATGATATTCTCCAGTACGGTACGCTACAATAATAACATTTCCGTCTTTTATTTTGGGTATGATAGTATGTCTTGAAGGTTTATATCGTTATTGCGTCATTAATTGACATTTAATGATAAGATTAAGTGTCTGTGATAATTCACTGCAGTGTCGTTTCCTTGAAACGACATACTGCAAGTTATGTCCGCAGCTCGTGGTCGTGCGGTAGCGTTCTCGCTTCCCACGCCCGGGTTCCCGGGTTCGATTCCCGGCGGGGTCAGGGATTTTCTCTGCCTCGTGATGACTGGGTGTTGTGTGCTGTCCTTAGGTTAGTTAGGTTTAAGTAGTTCTAAGTTCTAGGGGACTGATAACCATAGATGTTAAGTCCCATAGTGCTCAGAGCCACTGCAAGTTTTAGTACAAAACATCTTGTCCTTTGTGTTACTGCCGGGACCACTATATCCACTGGTTTCCGTAGACTTATTCTCCGTAGATGTGGTGCCTTTGCACCTCTCCGTAGAACGAGAAGAAGTCTACGGGAACCAGCAGGATGCAGTTATCCCTATAATAATATAAACGACTAGATGACTTACCTAGTTCCGTATAAGGGGGCTGAACATGGTGCCAACAAGGCACCGAAACTTGTAATCATATAAAACTAGAAAATAAAATTACGGCTGTTTGTATTTATCCTCTTCAAGTCCTTCACACAAGATGGAATTACACAAACCTTTAAAACAAGTTTACACGTCTTTATACCAGCATGTAATTCACAGCATATGAAACACAGATTTTCTATTTGACTGGTGGATTACCATCATAAACAGCAAGCAGTTTCTTCTTATATCAATAATTTTAGGCAAGTCTGCAGAGCAATATCAACGATAAAATTCCACAAACCATTTTTGCTTTAAATACATTTCCTATCATAATGTCGAAATATAGATGTCGGTTACAACATAACTATATAAGTTGTGATCATATTCATCATATAGTTGGGTGTAGTACATATGACATTTGTTACTACACTGAAACGTCTTACGAGTATATTCGTATCTTCCTGCATGTGTCCGAGAATAGTAGACTTCGTGCTTCAGTGTGATAATTACTCGTAGTACGATAGCTATCTCGACTGTGGATGTAGCAAAGTGCCTGCATACGATTTACATAATTTCACTGCATATGATTTACATATAACTAAAGCCGGTAAAACGTACTTGGAAACTGTGCCTGCAAGGTTGTTTTCAGGAAGGTAACTGCCGAGACATAGAGTAAGCATAGTATTAAGTTATATGTGTGCGTGGACACCGGTTTCCATTTTTACACAAATCAAGACTAACTTCCGCCAACGAAACTAGGAAATCCAGCCCCATATTATCATATCATCGCCACTGAATAGCACTGTACTGCACTGAGGTGCCAAAGAAGCTGGTATAGGCATGCGTATTCAAATACAGAGATAAGTAAACAGGCAGAATACGGCGATGCGGTCAGCAACGGCTATATAAGACAAGTGTCTGGCGCAGTTGTTAGATAGGTTACTGCTGCTATAATGGCAGGTTATCAATATTTAAGTGAGTTTGAACGTAGTGTTGCAGTCAGCGCACGAGCTATGGGACACAGCATCTCCTAGATAGCGATGAAGTGGGAATTTTCCCGTACGACCATTTCACGAGCGTACTGTGAATATCAGGAATCCCGTAAAACATGCCGGCCGGAGTGGCCGAGCGGTTCTAGGCGCTACAGTCTGGAACCGCGCGACCGCTACGGTCGCAGGTTCGAATCCTGCATCGGGCATGGATGTGTGTGATGTCCTTAGTTAGGTTTAAGTAGTTCTAAGTTATAGGGGACTGATGACCTCAGAAGTTAAGTCCCATAGTGCTCAGAGCCATACGAATCATTTTGAACCGTAAAACATCAAATCTCTGACATTGCTGCGACCGGAAAAAGATCCTGCAAGAACGGGACCAACAATGACTGAAGAGAATCGTTCAACGTAACAGATGTGCAACGCTTCCGTAAATTGCTGCAGATTTCAACGCTGGGCCGTCAACAAATATCAAGATGAGAACCATTCAATGAAAACATCATCGATATGAGCTTTCGGAGCCGAACGCCCACGTGTGTAACCTTGATGACTGCATGACACAAAGCTTTACGCCTCGCCTGGGCCCATCAACACCGACATTAGGCTGTTGATGACTGAAAACATGTTGCCTGGTCGGACGAGTTTCGTTTCAGATTCTATAATGTGGATCGACGTGTACGGGTATGGAGAGAACCCCATGAATCCATGGACCTTGCATGTCAGCAGGGGAGTGTTTAAGCGAATGTAATGGTGTAGAGCGTGTGCAGATGGAGTGATATGGGATCCCTGATACGTCTAGATGCAACTCTTACAGATGACATGTACGTAAGCATCCTGTCTGATCACCTGCATCCATTGGTGTCCATTGTTTATTCCGACGGACTTTGGCGATTTCGGAAGGACAATGCGACACCTCACACGTCCAGAATTGCTACTGAGTGGCTCCAGGAAAAGAGTTTAAACTCTTCCGCTGACCATCAAACTCCCCAGACATGAACGTTATTGAGCATATCTGGTATCTGGGATGCCTTGCAACTTGCTGTTCAGAAGACATCTCCACCCCCCACCCCCCACCCCCCGCATCCCCGTACTCTTACGGATTTACGTATGACCCTGCAGGATTCATGATGTCAGTGCCCTCCAGTCGAGTTCAGAAATTAGTCGAGTCCATGGCATGTTATGTTGCGATACTTCTGCGTGCTCGCGACGGGCCCTACACGGTATTAGGCATATGTACCAGATTCTTTGGCTCTTCACTGTATAACACAGATAAACTCCGATGGCAGATATCCGACAAGACCACCCTGGTCCCTATTAGTGACACAACATGTACGGTGACTGCTTACAGCCTCAGAGCTCTTCCACTACTATCAACGCTAATGGCGTCATTAGTCGTGCTACCCTACGGTTCGTCACGCATTCGTTTTGTAACGAGTGCCTTCTGAGCAAGAGCCGTGCATAGCCCATACATATCGCCCCAGAACGAACAGATTTGTTGCTACCACCTGTGTATACACTGACTCGTATTTTGTAGTGTGTAAGTACGAGGTGCGACAATAAAGTAAGGAGGCTGATTTTCTTTGCAAGATGTGGCAACCCTGCAGGCTTGTGTAGGCACAATATCGACCTTGGTCTATAAGCTGCTTCTAGTCCAAGTGGCACATCGATGCAACTGCTCAGTCATGAGTTATCCTGTAATAAGTTAACACCTGTTTGTGTCTCTCATCACGGAAATGGAACCGCATAATATTGCGCAACGGTATGCCAATTCTTTTTGCGTTAAATTGGGTGAAAACGCGACGACAACTTACAGTAAGCTTCAGAAGGCTTTTGGAAAGGAGGTTACGTCAAGAGCTCAAGTTTTTCGTTGGCATAAAATGTTTAGTGAAGGCAGAACGAATGTTGAAGATGAAGACCGCAGTGGACGACCATCAACCTCACGGACGGATGTCAACAGGGTGCGTGAACTCATACGATATGAACGAAGATTATCTGTGAAAATGATTGCAGAAAAACTGAACATCAATAGAGAAACGGTTCGTCTAATAATAACTGAAGATCTTGGTATGAGAAAGATTTGTGCAAAAATGGTCCCCAGAAATCACACACCACAACAGCGAGAAACATGTAAAAATGTGGCAGCCGATCTGTTAGAGCAAACGGAAATAAGTCCAGAATTGTTGAGCCGTGTTATCACCGGTGCTGAAAGTTGCTTTTTCAGTACGATCCAAAGACAAAACACCAAAGTTTGCAATGGTGCTCAAAGGGATTACCCAGACCAAAAAAAGCTCACATGTCAAAGTCAAAAGTGAAATGCAATGCTTGTGTGCTTCTTTGATTCCAAGGGAATTGTTCATAAAGAGTGGGTGCCTCCTGGACAAACACTTAACCAATAGTACTACAAAGAAATTTTAGAAAGACTTCGTTAAAGAGTTCTTCGTGTCCGAGCCAACATTGCTGATAATTGGATTCTCCATCACGATAATGCGCCATCCCATACTGCTCTGTCAGCACAGCAACTTTTAACCTCAAAACAGATTTCAGTACTACCACAGCCACCTTATTCACCAGATATCGCCCCGTGAGACTTTTTCCTATTTCCAAGAGTCAAAATGGCGGTCAAGGGACACCATTTTCAAACAAGACAAGATGTCCAAAAAGCTGTGACGAGGGTCTTGGAGAATATTACAGAAGATGAGTTCCAGAAATGTTACCATCAATGGCAGAAGCGCTGGAAAAAGTTTGTGCAATCAGAAGGGAACTACTTTGAAGGAGACAACACTAAAATTGACTAAAACGGTAAGTAACATTTTTTTTTTTTTTTCACATCAGTCTCATTACTTAATTGTCGCACCTCGTATACCTCTGGACTGCCAGACCGCTGCAACTTCTTCGTAGGTTTCCGCAGGTATACGGTATCAGGCACCTGCACACAGGTCACGCAGTTCACGGCTTTCATGATGTCTTCGATTATCATCAGAGCTCCCATGTAGTGCAGGCATAATAAGACCAGCACTGTAGACCATCTGTGAGGCAGGCATATTTCGAGCAGCAGTTCCCCTCGATGATGCCATATTCAGGCACGATAATTGACTTGGTGTAACAAAAAACGTGATTAATCCGACAAGCGACACCTTTCCCAGACTAATCTCTATGATCTAGTGCCCAGCTGCTGTCATAACTGACGATGCCAGAGGGTCAACTTGTGAACAGCTACGGAGCACCGTGGTCAACAATGTCCACTGAATGGAGTGCTACGAAACGCTTATGCCATAGATGCTCAAGTGCTCACGACAGTAGCATGCCAACGGCAGACCAACTTCACTTCGGGATTGCCGTACGGAATAACCCACCCATCATTTTGCACGACAATGCGCGGGCGCATACAGCGCAACCTGTGGCTGCTCTGTTCGGTCGATGGGACTGGGAAGTACTGTAGTATCCACCACACTCCCCGGACTTAAATCCCTGTGACTTTGATTTGATTCTGAAGATGAAGGAACCACTTCGTGGCATTCGCTTCAGAACTGTTCCAGAGATCAACAGAGCAGGCTCTGCTAACAGTATACTACGCCTTCCACATCGCTGCAACGGGTTCTACACAACGCTGGTGACCACTTTAAAGGACAGTAACAGGTGCAAACATGTAACTCTTTTGTATCTGTTGTGAATAAATAGTTGCCACTATTTAAGTTCCAACCCTCGTATTTATCACGTTGCAAAGAATGTGTACTGTTAATGACTGGGAGACTACGATATGAAGGGCTCATTTCAATGATGGTACAAGTCCATTACCTCCACTTTTCGAGTTAATGATCCAAACCAACAGAAAGAAAGGTTGATGTCGAGCAAGATGCCACATACTTGAATATTTCTGGTATCTCAATTGCATATTTTTCAGCGCTCATTTAACTTTAGGACTCTGTATCTCACAATGAACAAAAATGGACTTGTACCACTATTGAAATAAGCCCTTCATATGATAATAGCTCAATCAAGTTCCACGATTCTTTTGAACTTATTGTAAAAAACGGTGGAGGAGAGAGGGTACACCGACCCAGTGAGGTATCCTTACCCAGGTTTTACATTACGAATATTAATAACTAAGTACTTGGCCTGCAAGTAAACGTTGTTTGGAAAAGTAATAAATGATTGGGAAGCTGAAATTACAGGTGGTGAACCCAGAGAACTGTCCAGAAATATCAGGAACACTAAGTAAAATCAGCTTTCTGCGGAAAATGAAAATCCAAGTACAGCCAATCAAAACAACAAGATAACACTCGACGTTCCATCCGTTCTGCGGAGCAAAATCAAGGGAAACTGGACGAATCTTAAACAGATATGGGATTGAAACTGACTTTGGGCCTCCTAAGGAAATCAGATGTTGTGCTCTGTAAAAGGTAGTCATGGCCGGTCTCACTGAGATTTATCGCATTCAGTCTGAGTGTGACACTATCTACGTGAGACGGTCTAGTCGAACCGTTCCCCTGCGCTGTGCCGAATATTAGTCGAACATCAAGTACAGGAACCTAGAACAACCTGCTATTCCTAAACATAGCCTTACAAATAAGCACAAAATCTTGTTTGAGCAAACAGTTTCAGAACATCCGTAAGGCAGCCGGGACACTTATCACCAAAGAGGACGAGCACATTAGAACACTTGTCAACAATTTTAATAGAGGTACATTATTTGCCCAACCCCATTGAATCCTGGACCTTGACGAGGTGCAGTAGCTTGGGCGTGTCAGCGATACAGATAGCCATACTATAGGTGCAACTGTAACAAACGAGTATCTGTAAATAGAAAAGACAAAGTGTCGTTCCTGAAGAGAGGCAGCAGCCTTTTCAGTAGTTGCAGGGGCAACAGTCTGGATGATTGACATATCTTGCCTTATAACATAAGCCAATATGGCCTTCCTGTGCTGATACTGCGAGGAGCTGGAAGCAAGGGGAAACTACAGTCGTTAATTTTTCCCCCGAAGGCATGTGGCATTGATGTATGGGTTAGTGATGATGGAATCCTCTTGGGTAAAATATTCCGAAGGTAATACAGTCCCGCATTCGGATCTCCGGCCGGGGACTACTCAGGAGGACGTCGTTACCAATAAAAAGAAAACGCCAGAATGAAATTCTCACTCTGCAGCGGAGTGTGCACTGATATGAAACATCCTGGCAAATGGTTCAAATGGCTCTGAGCACTATGGGACTTAACATCTATGGTCATCAGTTCCCTAGAACTTAGAACTACTTAAACCTAACTAACCTAAAGACAGCACACAACACCCAGCCATCACGAGGCAGAGAAAATCCCTGACCCCGCCGGGAATCGAACCCGGGAACCCGGGCGTGGGAAGCGAGAACGCTACCGCACGACCACGAGATGCGGGAATCCTGGCAGATTAAAACCGTGTGCCGGTCCGATATTCGAAATTAGGATCTTTACCTTTCGAGGGTAGGTGTAGAGCACTTGATTGTGAATTTAAAAAGGGAAATGGGCAAGGCGAATTGAGATATAGTAGGAATTGGCAAAGTTCGGTGATAGAAGGAACAGGACTTCTGGTCAGATTACTACAAGGTTATCAACTCAAAATCGATGGAGAGTAATGCAGGAATTGGACTAATAATGAACAAGAAAATAGGATGTGGGTAACCTACTATGAACAGCGTAGTGAACGCATTTTCGTAGCCAAGATAGACACAGAGCCAATACCCACTACAGCAGTACATGTTTATGTGTCATCCAGCTCCGCAGATGCTAAAGAGACTGAAAGAATGTGTGATCTGATAAAAGGTGTTATTCCGGGAGACGAAAATTTGGTTGTGATGGGGGATTGAAATTCGATATTAGGAAAACGTATACAAGGAAAAATAGTAGGTGAACATGGAGTGTGGAAAAGGAATGGGAGAGGAAGGGGCATGACAGAGTTTTGCACAGAACATAATTTAATAATCGCTAACACTTGGTGTAAGAATTGAACTATAACGGGACACGAATTTACGGAAGTGGAACATATTGGAGGTTTACTGAATATCAAGAGAAACTTTTAAAAACATTTATTTGAGTTGTACCATGTTCTATCGTATTACTCAGTTCTTAGCAATAAGACTAACTCTAGAAATATTGTCTACACAAGTAAATGCTCTTTTCAATTTTATGTTGAACATCAGTTTAAAAAAATACAATTTCATAAAATGGAAACTTCATATACTGTTAACTGTCTTACTAGGCTTTTACAGAACACTCTGTGCTTTGAACAACTACACTCTAAACACATTAGTTTTACGATAAGGCAGAAAATTTATAAAGCTTTTCTTGTCATCAGCATGCGTATTCACTCATTTAAAAACCACATAAAATATTCACTCAACATTCAACTTCAAACTTCTTAAGCGCTACCCACTCCTTTGACTCGTCTGTTTCTCAAGACTTCAGACGTTACTCTTTCTCTCTGACTTTACATCAACTACAAACTTAAACATTGTTTATCAAATTGACAATTGTCAGCTGTAGTAAGGCAAGAGTCCTACTTCCTTCACAGACGGATTCTACCTGTATTAAACAGAACTGTAACACACTTTCATTATGTTATTAGCACAATCGCGTGGCAAAAACGTCGCTTCACTGCTTATTAAATCTGCCGATTTCCCAGATTCACGTACTATCTGTCTCAGCTCGCAGTCGAACATCAGCTGCACGTTCCTCTGTCCTTGCTGCTGCCAATCCACGTACGGTGATGAAGGATAGTCTAGTAGCAGCTAACGGATAAAACTTCCGTCCCCCCGTTGTTCACATCGCCACCGGCTGCCGAGTACACCGTTCTGCAAGCTGCCTTGTGTCAGCTGCCGGGGATAGCGTACTGCTTAAAGCTCTGTATAAAGGAAAGTATGGCCTTCTATTCCCCAGCGTTTGCCGCCGTCCGCAGTTCAGCATTGGCTGAAACCGAATAACGTGACCTTAGCAGCCATTGTGGGTCCAGGCATTACATGTGAAGCACACGAAGTGTGAATTTTCGAAGTTTTAAGCAAATAATGTCTCAGTGCTGTGCTTTTGGCTGTTCGTTTCGAGGCGAAAAGGGAGAAAAGCTGTACAGAATTCCTTCCGAAGGGAGAGATGCAACAAGAAGGAAAATGTGGCTGATACTGATGAAAATCAGCAGAGCCAACATGTAGCCCACTCAGTTAAATTTACTCATTTCTGGCCTTTTGTCTTTGTCTCCTTTTTACATTTCTCTTACGTAATTTTCAATCCATTCGAACAGCAGAAAAGGTCAGGAGAGCTAATAGGATGGTTTTGGTTCAAATGGCTCTGAGCACTATGGGACTTAACATCGGAGGTCATCAGTCCCCTATAACCTAGAACAACTTAAACCTAACTAACCTAAGGACATCACACACATGCATGCCCGAGGCAAGATTCGAACCTGCGATCGTAGCGGTCGCGCTGTTCTAGACTGAAGCGCCTAGAACCGCTCGGCCGGCTTAGGATGGTTTAATGGTAATTGAATTAAAAATAGAAATCTTAGAGATAAAACTGTCACTGTGAGTAAATAAAACAAAAAATAGTGAGTGGTACCTACAACGTTATCATGACGGGTGAAAAATTTGCCCGGATTGACTGTACAATATGGTTTAAACTTATATTAGGATGCACACAATAATAGATTGTACACTGCTGGCCACCGTAAATGCAACACCCTGAAGGAAGCATCCGAATCAAGTGAAATTTACTACACCATGGGTTTGCAGCGATGAGATGTGCAACTGATTAGAATTTCAGCGCAGACGCACATCACGCGCGCCTGTGGCGCCACCTCATAGCGCCATTTAAGGCTTGGCGATTTCGACGAGTGTACGTTCGGCAGGTGTGTTTACCTTGTGGTTGTTTCACAAGACGATCAGTTATGCCTCGTAGACAACAGCCAACATCGTTTGATCAAGTATCCGAGTTCGACAGAGGAAGGATAGTGGCTTACCGAGATTGTGGATTATCATACAGAGAAATCGCTAGTCGTGTTGGACGAAACCAAACAACTGTAATGCGGATATGTGACCGTTGGATGCAGGTGGGTACGACGGACCGACGTGGTCGATCGCATTCACCGCGGTGCACCACTGCACGTGCTGATAGGCAAATTGTGCGCATGGCAGTGACGGATCGCTCAGTGACATCCCGAACCATAGTACAACACATTGCGTCTGTAATGCATCATCCAGTGTCTGCGCGTACCATTCGACGCCGTTTACAGCAGAGTGGTCTGTCCGCAAGACGTCCATTGCTTCGTCTACCATTGACGCAGAACCGCAGACGTCTCCGTCGCCAATGGTGTGATGACAGATGGATGTGGACGGCAGAATGGAATGACGTTGTCTTTACTGACGAGGCACGCTTCTGTCTGCAGCACCACGATGGTAGGATTCAAGTGTGGAGACGCCGTGGAGAGAGGATGCTGGACAGCTGCATTATACACCGCCACACTGGTCTTGCACCGGGTATTATGGTATGAGGCGGTATGGGATATTACTCTCGCACGCCTCTAGTACGCATTGCCGGTACCTTAAATAGCCGGCGCTACATATCCGAGGTGCTGGAGCCAGTTGTCCTTCCTTACCTTCAGGGCTCGGCCACAGCCATATTTCAACAGGATAATGCGCGACCACACGTGGCACGCATTGTCCAAAGGTTCTTCGTCAATAACCAGATTGAATTGCTTCCCTGGCCGGCTCGCTCTCCGGATCTTTCGCCAATAGAAAACATGTTGTCCATGGTTGCTCAACGAGTGACCCAGATTACATCCCCAGCTGCCACACCAGATGATCTTTGGCAACGTGTGGAAGCTGCTTGGGCTGCTGTACCCCAGGAACACATCCAACGTCTCTTTGATTCAATGCCGAGACGTGTGGCAGTGGTGATCTCCAACAATGGCGGCTACTCTGGCTACTGATTCTGGCAGGAACCACATGTCACAGACATCTGTAAACGTAATCATTTGATACTTGGTCAACATGTTATCTACAAAATAAATTTTGTTGTGCTACCTCTTGTCTTTCTTGGTGTTGCATTTACGGTGGCCAGCAGTGTACTTTGTTCCACACAGTATAAGGTACAAAATGAAAAAGAAGTTGCACTATGCGTGTACCAAATCAACGACCTTTCATTCAATAACCAGTAACGTTACCAGGAGACTATCACTACGGTGCAACCTGGCCACTAATCTATATTGTGTTAACACGAATATAGTTGTTACTGTTTCCTACAGCCTACTTTTGATCGTGGACTTTGTATTATTAGAACACGTTTTAAAAAAATTGTATTCTCTTGTACTTTCGTAGCCGGCCGGGGTGGCCAAGCGGTTAAAGGCGCTACAGTCTCGAACCGCGCGACCGCTACGGTCGCAGGTTCGAATCCTGCCTCGGGCATAGATGTGTGTGATGTCCTTAGGTTAGTTAGGTTTAAGTAGTTCTAAGTTCTAGGGGACTGATGACCTTAGAAGTTAAGTCCCATAGTGCTCAGAGCCATTTGAACCATTTTTTTGTACTTTCGTAATCCGCAGACAAAACTTTATGGGACAGATCTGACAAAAATATAAAGCATGTGTAATCATATAGGCACGTTTATCAACTCTATTTACTAAGGTACAGTGCATATATATTTGAATCCAATGCTTTATGTCGTATAACAAAAGAGACATATGGCGAATTTTCGTAGTACCGAGTAGCAGAAAGAAAAGTGAGTCGATGTAGAGCTTTAAATTAGCGATGGATTTTTCCTTGCACTAGCGAGCTAATATTGGTTCCATTTTGTGCTGCTGACTATTGGATAGGATCAATTTAACGCTAATTACGAAAACAGGTGTTCAAACTCGATATCGCAATAAGAACTGTGAAATCTGCTTTCACTATTAATAAAGGATAGCAAGGAAAAAACTGTGTCATGCTCCCCACAAAAAATGCTTTTCGACGCATTTAGCTTAAATGTGTGGACATTTTTTGTTGCTAAATACCCGACATGTTCCGTTTGAAGACTCTGATCAGTTTTAGCAGTGCATTAGACAGTTCAGTGCACTTCTTCAACACACACAGCTAAATATGCTGCAGAAGTCAATGTATCACCAGCGGCGCAGCGGACCCAAAATGGCCGCCACTGGCAAGTTGGCCATACTTTCCCTATACAGAGCTTTAGTACTGCCCAGCTCGGTGAGCCGTCTCCTGGTAACCACAGTTACCTGCAGGCAGTCAAGTCACGCTCGTGCTCGCCATTCTATCCGCAACTCCGCTCCCCAAATCAGCTCCCTTTGCTTCTCCTCTACAACATTCACATATAGATTATACAGACCAGCTGCTTAGCTTTTCCCTCCGAAAAACTACCATAAAACTATGGCTCGACCCCGATCTAGCGAGGTCGATCCTTCGACACGTCTCATCCCCCCTCTCTTAAACTTGATCTATCCTCGGCTCAAGTTCACCATCATGAAGCATTACATTTTGAAGCAAGAGAGAATCAAATAAAGGGTAAAAATTATGTACAGAGGCCTCAGCATGAATACAGTTCACATGGATGTACAGTAGGTTGCAGATGTTATTCAGAAAATAACAGACTTGCACAGCATAGACTAGCGTGCGGAGCTGCTTCAAACCAGTCTTCGAACTGAAGACCACAATAACAACAGCAACAACAACAGGATTCACATTGAATAGTGCGTCGAAGAGTGGACTTGAGATACAGAGATTGCATCGCAACATACCCTTTAATTATAAGTCGTGATGGGAACAAGGACATTGAGAGTGACATTAGGTCGTTGGCACCAGTACGGTCTGACAGAGAGGAGGATATTGTGGTGTCACCGCCAGACACCACACTTGCTAGGTGGTAGCTTAAATCGGCCGCGGTCCATTTAGTACATGTCGGACCCGCGTGTCGCCACTGTGTGATCGCAGACCGAGCTCCACCACAAGGCAGGTCTCGAGATACGGAATAGCACTCGCCCCAGTTGTACGGACGACATTGCTAGCGACTACACTGACGAAGCATCGCTCATTAGTCGAGCAGATAGTTAGAATAGCCTTCAGCTAAGTCAATGGCTACGACCTAGCAAGGCGCCATTAACCATTTTAAGATAGAGTCTCACTTGTATCATCAAGGAATGCTGTATTCACATGAAGGATTAAAAGTTAAGTATTAAAGCAGCTACGTACTTTTCTTGCTACCATTCATTACGTATCCTGTTTCAGACCTCTATCTAGCCTACGTGAGATTACGCGTGCCTTTCGGCTACTTCAGTGTGGCGTAGCTGTCTTGTTACGCCACAACAGATATATTTACGACCAGTTGTAAATCCTGCCTGCTCGTCAAACATGGGGTGTCTAGGATAGCTAGACAACATTCAAACAAATCGTATTAACGAGTTTTATTACAAAATTGAAGAAATTACAATACTTTGTGAAATACATAGATGTGTCGCAAGCAAAGGGCGACATGTAAAATAGGCAAAGTTCTTCATTACAAACAATCCTAATACAGGCTCTGTTGGGTCTTGAAGCTTCTCTTCGCCTGGTCCTCTTCGCGTTGTCGTCCTGGAGAGGGGTCGGTCAGTGTGGAATCGTCTGACGTCTTCTCACAGCTCTCTCTGCTCTATCGCTCTTGACTGGCGTGCCGGCGCTTGACTGTACGCCGTAATACCATAAACAACGCCTGAAGAGGCAGAACTTTTTTAATAGAAATTGGCAGTGTTACATAAGGAAATTGCATGTTGGTTGTGCTAGGTTTGGAATTCGGACAAATTTATACCTCTCTGAAGGAATGGAGTTCCTTATCAAAGAAACTGATGTGTCTAATTAGTACAGTTCCGTAAAAAGTTGGTGAATAAATCTTATTATCACATTTTAGTGATAACACTAATCGATAATTTAGCATATTTCAGTTTCTTTTATTTACCCAATTCTCAGACACATGTTTTTATAAGAAAATATTTTGAGTTATAAATGTTGGCGAAAACAAAGGAAAAAAGCCCGAAACTTGAAGCTTAAGTGTTTAAAACGTGCAGCGCTTTCTCCTTCGATGACGCAGCTGATGGCTGCTTTTCACAGTGATTTGGAGAGTATAGATAAAATGTCGACGTGGAGCCTACATAAGATCAACACCACATCGGTTATATAGTTAGAGTTTGTAATCAATATTACCTTTAAATTCAGCTCATAGTTGCTTTTTAAAACGAATTTGGAAACCGTATTACCTCCTCCATATAATGTATCTGCTATAGTTTCAGCCACGTCCAGCAGTGTCAGATTCTAACCTTTTCATATGAACATTTAAACTCTACATTATGCTCTTCTGCTACGCAGAGATTTAAATTTGTTCATACAAACATCGCCTACAATCGTTAGTCGAACTGAATAAATACAAAATTTACAATTAATTATATACAATAGAGGTAGGGGATGACATTAAATATCATCCACATTACTTATGACCGAGCAATTTTCTCGTTCCTTCCCTATTTGACACATATTATCCGACCGCTCTCTTTCCTTTCACATTTGTTTCGTATCCAACCATTAATTTGCGCCCTTCCTCCGAACTTTTCGATATGTGATTCAAGTACCACCGATAAACAGAATTGCCACCGTACTCTTGCAATTAGTGATTTACGTTCACAGATGTCTCTGTAAATGTTCCCATTTTGACACTGGATTAACTGGTCTACCGGTCCATCGGCAACATCCTACACCGTAAATTTCTATCAACTTCATGAGCAGCTTGTTAATGGATACCCTTTGACGATAAGGTGTGACAAACTAGACGATTTGATACCTGATTGAGAAATTCTAGCAGAGATGATAATTGTTGGAGACTATTGGAACTGTTACATTATTCTTTAAAAAACCAGTTTCGGCAAGACTGCCGTGTAAATAATTTTATTGATTACCGTTTTAGACATACCTGTAGTGTCATCATCCTATCTGAAAGTTCAATAAACAACCATAAGTCAACGTGACTAATACATACATGAGTTCATGTAAACGTGTGCGTTACCGAAGCATTAGAATGTACCTTGTAACGTATTAACGGAAGTATATGATCTTTACAAACCTGAAAACCACGTGGTGATGTTGCGTCACTTTACAACAAAAAGTAGCAAGGAACGTCAGCATCTCAAATATAAAATACCACAAATATAAAACACATATCATGTTGTGCTGATGTCTTAGCCCACTCGTGCACTTAACACGGCACCAACCTCTGAGCTAGTGCGTTATTTGCACATATGAGTCTGTATAAAGTTGCTTACATTGCTATGTCGACAATCGATATGTACTCGCATAAATTTCAAACTACATGTGCCACAATGCAAATCAAAAAAATGGTTCAAATGGCTCTGAGCACTATGGGACTCTACATCTTAGGTCATCAGTCCCCTAGAACTTAGAACTACTGAAACCTAACTAACCTAAGGACATCACACACACCCATGCCCGAGGCAGGATTCGAACCTGCGACCGTAGCAGTCCCGCGGTTCCGGACTGCAGCGCCAGAACCGCTAGACCACCGCGGCCGGCCCAATGCAAATCATTTCTTGCCTCCAGTCTCATTCAAATTGCTTTTGACAGAACTGGCTGACATTTTTAAATCACAAATTTACGATTAATTATGTTTTGAAAACATAAAGTGTCTTTTTTAAACGTATATTTTCGATAAAACATAGTTCAGATTGTTTATCCACACGCAATATACGCATCGACACCAACTGACAAAAATCGATCACTATGGTAACTGAATTCAAAATAGTAAGGGATCACAGCCGCAAAGTGGATAGAATACAAGATATTGTGGGGCTCGTGGTATAAATTCGACATGGTGCCTGATGTCTACTCAGGATTACATCCATAACCAAAATCATTGAAATATACATAGGAAATGGTAATGAACACGACCCTTCTTACATAATCATTCTACAACAGATCGTTAGGTAATCATTACACTACACAAGATAAATTACAGAAAAATCATATATTCGTAGTATCCACATATACCACTGAATGGACCTGCAAATTTGTATCATTTTACGGCACACACTTCAGGAAATATGACGTCATAAACATTGAGGTGCGTGAAAAACTAGATTTTCTTTCAACGGAGCGCAAATTATCCAATCTATACTCGTCCGAAGTTTAACAATAATGAGAGCACTTAGTGCCTTCCAACAAACTCATTCGCAAACGAATCAGATGTTTGAAGCTGTTTTAAACATGGAAGTTACGAATCGGGGTTTGGGGAGGGACGGAGGAATTACTGGTAAGGAGATTAAAGATTAACGATAAAACGTTTCATTTTAGTCTCTATTCATAACAGAGGCAGTGAGCCATGTAAGGCGAAATATAAATACTCATGTGGTACTTGTTAATAATAATGTATTCCAAAAATGAAGGTCGGATAGGTAACTGTTTTATACTAACTATCCGCTGTAAATGACCTTGATACTCAACCAGAAAGTAAGAAAGTTAACACCGTGTTTCTGGCAATAAATCACACTAGTTACTGGAACTTCAAGTGTCCGTATCAGGACGCAGTAGTCAAAGTCACGAAAGTCCCGTTGGGGACTGTCGATTTGCCGCAATCAGCAGCGATAAAAGCTGTTACGAAACAGTTAAACAGAGTTAAATGAAAACTGTTTTCTGAGGACTACTGACACACAGCGACTCTTATCTTCTGCCAACAAACGCACCCAAAACCTTATATATGAATCAGATGTAACAGCATATAGTCGGCCAAGGCACATTTTTACAGAAGCTGTTTCAAACTACAAAAAACTCGGATTTAAATATGATCACAAACAACTTACAATGCTAATTTGTATCTGCGAAAGAAAATGGAAAATACGGGCAGTTCGGGTCTTACAGTTTCATGTGACTTGAACGAATACGCAGAAAATTTGCAAATCCAAACGAACATAGGAAACCACTTAGATACCATCCTCAGGCTGGCTAGTCAGCAACCCACGGTAGTTAATAAGCTGTGTGGATTCGATAAGCGTCTGGTTTACCTGTCTCGAAAGCTAGTGCGCTACGCAGTGCACTATACGAGCAAGTATACATAATTCCAAACTTCCAAACGTATTACTTTCTCCAACATTCACGGTCCAGGGACATTAATGTGACCATCAGTCAAAAGTGCAGGAAGGGAGTCAATAAGGTTCGGGAAAGTATCGACAGGGACGTAAAGCCAGACTCCAGTGTCGTGGCCAGTTGCTCTGGGTTTTACGGCTGAAAATCCATGGCGCCACCAGCTCGCCCGAGGTGGTCTCATACATTCTCGATTAGGATTAAATTCGGAGGGGTTGGTGGGCGCGGGACTGCGTAAACTCATCTTGGTGCTCTTTGAACCACCCTCGCACACTGCAAGCTGTGTGACATGTTGCATTGTCCTGCTACTAGATACCATCGTGCCGAGGAAAAACAAACTGCACGTAGGGCTGGACGTGGTCCCTAAGGATAGATGCATATTTGTGTCGGTCCCATTGTCACCACTCAGTGGACGTCCAGTTGCAGTATTGGCGTAAAAATTTCAATCTTCGTCACCGATCAACAGCAATCAGCATGGGTACTTCAAGTAGGCGCTTGCTGCGAAGGCCCATACGCAGCAATGTTCGCTGGACGGTTACTGAGGAGACTGTTGGTAGCCCTTTCGTTCAGTCGCTGAACAGTTGCACGTCTATTGGCCCGTGCATCTCCGCAACCGTCCTTAATCCCCGGCGTCTGTGGCCCTTGGTACACTGTAGTTGCCTTGGCGCCGATTTCTCATAGCGCCATTTTGCTATGAATGACGACGTGGGAACAGCTTACAAATGTAACTCCGTCCGAGCAGGCCTCGGAAGGCCCGTCGGTACCGGTCGACCGCTGTGTCATATTCAGCCGATAGGCATCACTGGATGTGGATGTGGAAGAGCGTGGTCAGCCCCCTAGTCTCCCGGCCGTTGTTAGTTTTCGTGACCGAAGCCGCTACTTCTCAATCAAGTAGCTCCTCAGTTGGCCTAAAAATAAATGTCATGTGACTAGGGCCTCCCGTCGGGTAGACCGTTCGCCCGATACAAGTTGACGTCATTTCGGCGACCTGCGCGTCGATGGGGATGTAATGATGATGATGATTAGGACAACCGAACACCCAGTCCCTTAGCAGAGAAAATCTTCGACCCAGCCGGGAATCGAACCTGGGCCCTTAGGATTGACATTCTGTCGCACTGACCACCAAGTGTTTTTTTTATTTTTATTTATTTTTTACATTTTGTTCATTATGGTTCGTTGTATTTCGTCATAGCGGACGTCACATGACATCCATTGAAGTTCATTGTTGATCTTTTCACTCAGTTTTTTTTATTACAGAGGCCATCCAGCACTCTGACCGAACACGCTGAGCTACTGTGCCGGAGTGAAATGAAATGAACGTATGGCATTGTTAGCTGGGACGTCCCATTCGGATTCGGGCGCCAAGTCGGCCCCACATTGGGCGACTTGCGGCCGATGATGAGGATGAAATGATGATGAGGACAACACAACACCCAGTCCCCGAGTGGAGGAAATCTCCGACCCGGCCGGGAATCGAACCACTGAGCTACCGGGGGTGGACCTCAGTTGGCCTGAAAAGGACTGAGTGTATCCCCCTGGCTAACAGCGATCGGCAGACTAGCCAAACTCGATAGTGCTTATCTGTGGTGATCTGACAGGAATCGGTCTTACCATAGTGGCAAGGGCGTCTTCACAAACTTAGCCATTTCGGAACTGCTTACACTCGCAAATGATTCCACCCTTGACTCGGAAGTCAACGATCGTGCTCTTCTGGACGTCAGATAAATCGCTCCGTTTCCGCATTACGACAACGACTGTACTGTGTTGCGCATCCTCCGGACATGCATGCAGCCTGTGCAGGGTTCCTGCACATTGATACTGTACGCAGGCTGTGGTCATGTTAATGTGGCTGGACCGTGTATACCTCGTGTGTTCTCTTCATCTACAGCTACGTTATTTCTCTGCTATTCACAATAAAGTGCCTGGCAGACGGTTCGATGAACCACCTTCAAGCTGTCTCTCTACCGTTCCACTCTCAAATGGCGCGCGGGAAAAACGAGCTCTTCAATTTTTCTGTGCAAACCCAGATTTCTCTTATTTTATCAAAAATGGCTCTGAGCACTATGGGACTTAACATCTGTGGTCATCAGTCCCCTGGAACTTAGAACTACTTAAACCTAACTAACCTAAGGACATCACACACATGCATGCCCGAAACAGGATTCGAACCTGCGACCGTAGCGGTCACGCGGTTCCAGACTGAAGCGCCTAGAACCACACGGCAACGCCGGCCGGCTCCTTATTTTATCATGATGATCATTTCTCCCTCTGTAGGTGGGCGCCAAAAGAATATTTTCGCAATCGAAGGAGAAAGCTGGTGATCGAAATTTCATGAGAAGGTCCCGTCGCAACAAAAACTCCTTTGTTTTACTGATTGCCACTCCAATTTACGTATCATGTCTGTGGTACTCTCTCCCCTATTTCGCAATAATGCAAATCGAGCTATTCTTCTTTGAACTTTTTCCATGTCATCCGTCAGTCCCACCTAATGCGGATGCCACCGCACAGAATAATGCGGACAAACTTGGTGTAAGCAGTCTCTTTAATACGAGTAGATCTGTTGCACCTTATAAGTGTTCTGCCAGTGAATCGCAGTCTTTGGTTTGCTCTATCCACAACATTATCATTACGTTAGTTCCAATTTATGTTATTTGTAATTATAATCCATAAGTATTTAGTTGTATTTACAGCCTTCAGATTTGTGTTACTTATCGCGTAATCGAAATTTAGCGGTTTTCTTTTAGTACTCGTGTGTATAACTTCACACTTTTCTTTATTCGGGGTCAACTGCCACTTTTTTCGCCACAAAAATATCTTATCTAAATCATTTTGCATTTCGTTTTGGTCATCTGATGACTTTACAAGACGGCAAATGACAGCATCATCTGCAAACAATCTAAGAGGGCTACTCAGATTGTCTCCTATGTCATTAATTTAGATCAGGAACAATAGAGGGCCTATAACACTTCCTTTGGGAAAGCCGGATATTACTTCTGTTTTACTCGATGACTTTTCTTCTATTACTACGAACTGTGACCTTTCTGACAGGATATCACGAATCCAGTCACACAACTGAGACGATATTCCATACGCACGCAGTTTGGTTAGAAAACGCTTGTGAGGAAACGGGGTCTAGAGCCTTCTGGAAATCTAAAAATATGGAATCAATTTGATATCCCCTGTCGATAGTACTCATTACTTCATGAGTACAAAGAGATAGTCGTGTTTCACAAGAACGATATTTTCTGAATCATCGTTTTCTTCGAGATAATTCATAATATTCGAACACAGTATATGTTCGAAAACCCTACTGCAAATCGACGTTAGTTACGTGGATCTATAATTCAGCGGATTCCTCCTTCTTCCCTTTTTGGGTATTGGTGTGACTTCAGCAATTTTCCCGTCTTAGGTACGGACCACGACGGTAAACTAGAGAGCTGCAGAAGGATAATGGCAGTCGCACACCATCTGCAAATGGAAAACGGAGGCTGAAGGAAGGATTACGAGGGTGATGGGGTGGATTAGGGATGAAGCGATTCTAGTAGGCCATTTATCTTTCACCACACATTGTCTGCGGTTTGCGATGCATCTGTTACCTTTCTTTTTCTTAAGAATTTATAGCCTTTCTTGGGCAATAAAACCATTTGAACAGTATTTTTTTTACTAAACCGGAGGAAACGCTTTAGACAATCACATGATTTTACAAATCCTTAAAAAATTCGAATGCTCTGATGTGACTTTAGACGGCTGCAAAATAAGTCGCCTTCTATATCGTTAATGTTGCTACATATTTCTTATAATGTATCTGACTACTTTAATTAATATTTAGTGGTTCTTTTCGATTTTCCTACCGAAATGATAGTTGGAGCTTAATGCTAAACGACAGGGCACTGGTGGTTTGCAATGTAAGTGCTCTTCACTTTGTGAGTAATTTCATATAAGTTCTCACATACAACACGTAAAACGAATCTTGGTTTTCCTGTATAGTTTTCTGTGTTTTTTTTTTTCACTCTGCACTAACGAAGGAGGTCGATATATGTTAAGCTCCAATGAATTAAAGCAGTTTTATGGGTACAGCCTATGATTTTTTTTCCCCAGAATGTCTGCCATTTAATATAGTAGTGTTTGTCTACTTTTTCTCGTCATTATTTAGCCGATAAAGGAAGCGGACGTGACGGATTAAATTTTCTGGTCGCCAATTTTTGGAGCAATGTGCTGGAGCCGGCCGGTGTGGCCGTGCGGTTAAAGGCGCTTCAGTCTGGAACCGCGTGACCGCTACGGTCGCAGGTTCGAATCCTGCCTCGGGCATGGATGTGTGTGATGTCCTTAGGTTAGTTAGGTTTAATTAGTTCTAAGTTCTAGGCGACTGATGACCTCAGACGTTGAGTCCCATAGTGCTCAGAGCCAATGTGCTGGATTAAATGTCGCCTCACTGAGTAAGATACGATGTAAGTATCACGGAGGAGAAAGGGATGGTTCTTAGACAGTATCCGCCTAGGAAAGTTTCCGTTCATTCAATAGGAAAATGGATTAGTCTAATCAAACACCGTAGAGCCTGTAATCCACTGTTCATCGGTATCGGCTGCTGAGGACTGCACGCTTGCAAAGTCACTGCGCGTGCGCGCACACACGAGGCTATTGCGAAACTCTTATCGCGCGCCCGCTGACTGACGTCACGAGACGCGAGGCCGGGCCGCTTACCCAAGAACATCTGCACGGGCGCGGGCCGGCGCGTTTGCGTCTAGTCGCGGCAGCAGCCAGGCTCACTGGCAGCCCCACACTCTGCGCCGCCCACAGCAAGTGCAAATAAGGCAAACGGCTGCACTGGTCGGGCACTACATTACCAACTGCGTCCAGCTGGAAACGGCTATGTCTACGTTACGTGCTGTTCCGCGACGCGTGCGAAAAGTAAACAATACTGGTTCCAAGCAAGAGGACTCAAGTTAGCTGCGCTGTTGCTTTTTCCACACAGTACTCAAAGAAATCGCCCAGCGTCAGAATTCTGTGCCTACCTACCCGAAATGCCTACAATCCAAATTGTTCCCAAGCAAATGAGATGGAATCGTGTAACAGATATAACTATTTGCTCTAAGTCGGACAGATGTCTCCAGTAGTGAAAGTTGAACTGTGTACATCTAGAACAACGATACTACTCCAAAGGCAACCTTGTGGTGTGTGGTGGAGGGTGCCTGCGGTACTATTGTCATTTTCGCCCTTCCCGTTCCACTAGCGGATACTGTGCGGAAACGATTATTAGTGGGCCTTTATGTGGGCTCAAAGCTATCTAGTTTTTCCTTGAAGCCCTTTTCGCTTGATATAAATAGGAGCGACGAATACTAGATGTATCTCAATTAATTGCGTAAACGCATACTGCGGAAAGTACGCGATACTAAACATGGGCTCTGAAGTGCTACGAGCACGTTTCTCAGTGGAAGAGATGTGTTTCAAAGTAGTGAAGATGAACAAGTCCTCATAGCCCTCAAGTTACGAGCATCACAGCCTATGTTTACTGGACATTTTTTCTTGTTATGATCCATATTACCATCTCTCAAAATATGTAAAGGAAAAAGCTTGCAGTTGAAGACTTTTTTTTTCATAGTATCGAAGTGGAGTGCTCATAACTCTTAAGACATGAATTTTGGAGTCCACGTTTACTGGACTTTTTGCTTCTATTATCGTGTGCTTTTAACTGTATGCGTTTACGTCATTAATTATATCCTAGAAATTGGTCCTCTCCTAGATATGTACGCTCTCGGGAATTCAACAGTAAATCACAGTGCATACTATGATGCATAACTCCTCTCTTGTAGCGCCTCCCTATGTAGTGGAATAAGTACGTCTGTAAAGCAGCAGCACTTACTGAAGGCACCTGTGACGAAACGCACTGCTCTTTCTTGTATCGTCTCTCTCCCCTCTAGAAACCCTATCCGGTACAGATCCCAGACTGACGGGCAATAATCAAGTATCAGACGAACAAGCAACCTTCTTCGTGACTGACTTGAAAAATTCTTTCAGTAAAAGCTTGGTATCTGCCTTCCCTATGATTTGTGTTATCTAGTGGTTTCACTTTAAATCGCTCTGTACTCACACTCCCAGATGTTTAATGGGTGTGACTCCTTCCAGTACTTGTTCAGCAATCGTGTAATCATACAAAAACAAGGCTTTCCACCTATTTATGCGCAATGATTTACATTTGTTTCTACTGAGAGTCAGCTGCCTATTCCTGTACAAAACGTCGATCCTTTGCTGGTCTTTCTGCATTTCAATAGAATTTTCTAGCGTTGCCATTTCTCGTACAGCAGCCAAACTGGCTTTTGAGGATATGCACTACACTACCGCAATAAATCATCCTCTTGCGTTCAGTGATGGTATTGTTGGTGGCGGGGCGGGGGAGGGGGGGGGGCCTTAGGAAGTGATGGACATATCTACATCTACATGGTTACTCTGCAATTCACACTTACGTGCCTGGCAGAGGGTTCATCGAACCAATTTCATACTACTTCTCTACCAATCCACTCTCGAATCGAGCATGGGAAAAGGGAACACCTAAATCTTTCCGTTCGAGCTCTGATTTCTCTTATTTTATTATGATGATCATTTCTCCCTACGTAGGTGGGTGTCAACAAAATATTTTCGCATTTGGAAGAGAAAGTTGGTGATAGAAATTTTGTAAATAGATCTCGCCGCAAAGAAGACCGCCTTCGTTTCAGTGACTGCCACCCAAACTCGCGTATCATATCAGTGACACTCTCACCCCTACTGCGCGATACACGAAACGAGCTGCCCTTCTTTGCACTTTTTCGATGTCCTCCGTCAATCCTACCTGGTAAGGATCCCACACCGCCCATCAATATTCCTGCAGAGGGCGGACAAGTGTAATGTAGGCTGTCTCTTTAGTAGGTTTGTCGCATCTTCTAAGTGTTCTGCCAACAAAGCGCAATCTTTGTTTCGCCTTCCCCACAATATTATCTATGTGGTCTTTCCAATTTAAGTAGCTCGTAATTGTAATTCCTAGGTATTTAGTCGAATTGATAGCGCTTAGATTTGTGCGATTTATCGTATACCCAAAATTTATCTGATTTCTTTTAGTACCCGTGTGGATGACCTCGCACTTTTCTTTGTTTAGTGTCAATAGCCACTTTTCGCACCATACAGAAATTCTCTCTAGATCATTTTGTAATTGGAATTGATCGTCTGATTATGATAGTAGACGATAAATTACAGCGTCATCTGCAAACAACGGAGAAAACGTCACTGGAAATGAAAGAGAATTAACTTCCCCAGCTGAGTAAGCTGACCTTAGGTTAGTGTTGTTTAACGTCCCGTCGACAACGAGCATTTGACCATGATATATACTGGGCGATCAAAAAGTTTGTGTTCGAAGATCGTACAGTCCAGAATCGTGTACCAACCAGGTAAAATCGCCGTGATCATTAAGACAATCATCCCACCGACGCACCAGGTTTAAGATATCCGTTTGTCGAAACACCGTGTCTTGTTGTGCATAGAAGCCCGTAACCGTCTGCCGTACATCGTCATCCGATAGGAAGCGCCACCCTTTACGGCCTTTCGCAAAGGGCCGAAGACGTGATAATCGCATGATGAGAGATGAGGATTATAGGGCGGATGATCAAAGTGCCTCCCACTTGAGTTGGCATAATGAATTAGGCTGACCTCCCAGCTCGCCATAGTTCACGTTTCCACATTTACCACCCGCACGTCGGAAAGATAAGAATGTCATACTGATCCCTCGCCTGCATTCCGATGCTTATATACCCGCACCGCAGTCGCGCTGCGTTGCACATACGCAGCAGCAACGCCCTCAGACGGTAACTTTTGGACCGCCTCTTGTACGTCATTCCATTTATTGAGACAAAACGCGACAATTTGAGCTCGCTTTCTTATAAAGCACTGACATTTAACCTATTGTTTCATTTACTTCGGACACTGCCGCCAAGGTGTGGCGCTGGTGGTCTACAAAAGGCGACACATTTTAATAGAGTGTGTCTTGTTCGTTAACAAACGAGCGTCACATTTTTGTTAAAGTCTATCTATTGCACGTGACTGCCAAGTACATATTAAAGTACTGCGAGACGATGAACCACATCCACGAAATAGTACGACGGCAAGTTGTTTTAATTCTCTTAACGATACTGTAGTCTGTAACTACTTTATATATTTTTACTGGTTTTTAATATATTTTTTACTGGTTGATATTGGCATTGGATTACATGTTGTCACTATTAATTTCAAGTTTTAATTAGCATCTAAGGAAATCCTTTGCCGTAAAATCAACAACGACAGCAACTCAATGCTTAATTTGTAGAATTTTAGCTGCCGTGGGGCACCTCTCGCGCCCCTCCTCCAGCCACAAAAATCAGAAGTTCGATTCTTAAAACTTACGAGGGCTTGCTGAGAAGTAATGGCTCCCAATTTTTTTATTCTGTTCTCAACAGCCGGCCGCTGTGGCCGAGCGGCTCTAGGCGTTTTAGTCCGTAACAGCGCTGCTGCTACGGTCGCAGGTTCGAATCCTGCCTCGGGTATGGATGTCCTTAGGTTAGTTAGGTTTAAGTAGTTCTAAGTCTAGGGGACTGATGACCTCAGATGTTAAGTCCCATAGTGATTAGAGCCATTTGAACCGTATGTTCTCAATATCAGTTGACGCATTACATATCATGTGTATTACTCGGTCAACTTTTCTCGAAGCTAACGTTTCATTTCTGCGTAATTCTGTGGCTCACGCGTTTCAGAAACGTCTGTCTAAATTCCATGTCAGACTTACTATTTACAGCTATTTCTTCACCTACGCCAATTTGTTTCTGCTTTGCTTCACCCTTCTTCAGTAATAACTTCTTTCATTTTTTCTGCTATACCCTTGTCTAAAAAACACTGGTTACAATTTACAACTTGTCTTCATTTCTTTCGCTTTTTTCAGCCACCGTTCGTATGTCGGGGAGCTGGCTTTTCGCAATATTTCACTCCGTGCCCCAACTCTTGAATTACGCTGGCCAAATGTCTGAGTGATTTCCGCCACCGTTCGTACGTTGGGGAGTTGGTTTTTCGCAATACTTCACTCCGTGCGCCAACTTCTGGATTGCGCTGGCCAAATGTCCGACTCATCCGTCCGTGTGTCATGAATTCAACTTCTCGCAACATATTTCAGTTTCATACCCTTCATTTCATAACTGTCGGGCACTGTATTTGTCTACATGACATTCATCAGCGTCCTTGCTTCCCTATCAAGGTATCACTCCAAACGTAGCACTTCGTGTTGCAGTGTTAACGCAGCCTACGCATGGTACGCTTATTCGCTAGTCCGGCTGCCATTCGTTTCCGACGAGATGGCACAGAATATTACAGGGAGTTCATTACTTGTTCTCAGATGGCAGCCACAGATATGAGGAGGTTATGATATGTTTGGTGCACAATGGGGCGATCGTCCGTCATGGTGATCAGACGTGGGAGACCGGAAGCTTGACCGCGTGTGTGACAGCCCCCACGTCCGCACGCAGTCTAACATCGGGACATGGTCACATTCGAATGCCCCACTAAATTGTATATCGCAATATTCGACCAGCCAACAACATGGAAATCCGAACTTTCAAACGCTGTCAGGAGCCGATAATGCTGTGTCGCACGAATACATGGCATCTTCGTGTCTTTCACTAGACCACTCAGCATCAGATGCTGTTCACGTCCATTGTATACCCAGGAGTGCTAACAACACTAAACATGAACAACACTGATTTGTCGGGCGGCAAAGTTAAAAAAAAATTCTTTTGAGGTGGAAATGGCCTACACACAACAGATTACGATGACATCTTGGTGCAACATGTACGAGGGGCGTTTGAAAAGTCCGTGCAAAAATAAAAACTACTTACGTGTTTGGGTAAACCTTTTTTATTTTTCGACATAGTCTCCTTTTAGACTTATACACTTCGTCAAACGCTGTTCTAATTTATTGATCCCTTCCGAATTACAGGAATTGTCCAAGTAGGCAAAATAGCTATTAGTTGCTGCAATCATTTCCTCGTTTGAATAAAATCTTTGTCCCGCCAGCCTTTTCTTCAAAATGGGGATCAAATAGCAGTCCGAGGCGGCCAAGTCTGCAGAATAGGGGGGGATGTGAAACGAGTTGGAAACCAATTTCCATTAATTTTGCGACCACAGCTGCTGAGGTGTGTGCTGTTGCATTGTCGTGATGGAAAAAGGACATTTTTTGCGGTCCAGTCGCCGGCGTTTTTCTTGCAGCTTGGTTTTTAAACGGTCCAATAACAATTATAATGTTTCTTATTCCAGTCTTCGATCACAATATCAATTCTTTTGATGTTGACCGGTTTCAGTCAGTAATGACCATCCTCAGATCTTTTTCTACACCATGTCATAAAGTGATAAGGCTATAATGGACATGGTGTAGAAAAAAATCTGAGGATAGTCATTACTGACTGAAACCGCTCATCGTCAAAAGAATTGATATTGTGATCAAAGACTCGAATAAAAAACATTTGACAGTATTGGATGACTATTCATATACGCGACTATTCGCAGCTGGTGGAACAATGAATAATATTCACCTGTAATAGTTTTACCCTTTTCCAGATAGTCGATGAAGATTATCCCTTGCGAATCCCAAAAGACAGTCGCCACAGCCTTTCCGGCCGAACGAATGGTCTTCCCCTTTTTTGGTACAGATTCTCCCTTGGTAAGCAATTGTTTCATCCACAGTGACGAAACGACGCTTACAGTCGTGCGGATTCTTCCTGAACAGCTGCAAACCATCCTTGCAACACTTCACACGATTCTGTTTTTGGTCAAGCGTGAGAAATCGCGGAACCCATCTTGCAGATAGGTTTCTCATGTCCAAACGTTTATGCAAAATACTATGTTCTCATTCATTGGAGATGCCCACAGCACTAGCAATCTCAAGCACCTTAACTCTTCTGCCATCCATCACCATATCATGGATTTTGTCAATGGTTTCTGGGGTCGTAACCTCCACAGGGCGTCCAGAACGTTTAGCATCACTTGTGCCCATATCGTCACACCGAAAATTTTGAAACCAGTTATAAACTGTTCTAATCGAAGGTCCAAAGTCACCGTAATGTTTATCAAGCTTCTCTTTAGTCTCCTGAGGCGTTTTGCCTTCCATAAAGTAATGTTTAATCATCACACGAAATTCTTTTTCGCCCATTTTTTGACAATCACTCGACTTCCTTGATTCACACGAATGCCAAACACAAAGAAACAGACCAATATGGCTGAAACTTGGAGTGCGTTATTTCCAAAGATTATTTGTACTCCAGACCAAAGATCGTACATCGGACTCATTTTCTTTTATTTTGGGATTGTAACACGCTGCAATGGCATCAGTTGCTCTTAGACGATGTCCAAAAGGTCACATGGTAGGGTACCCAAAGATGAAATGCTATGTGACCTTTTGAACAATTTCCTTTTTCCCTATTCCATGAAAGCTCCCTACAGTGTCACATCCCGATAGAGCGTGTGCTACAACCAGGTTACTGGAAATATCAGCATGTTTCGATGCAATTGCTGCAACGTTAATAGACATCTTCCTCAGACGGTTTGGTTCCGGGGGTGTCTTGCCCTATTATTCCACTTTCAGAATAATAGTGAAGCAGAAGAACTAACACATCAGTGTCATCTGATAACATCTTAATGTGATCACTTATATTCTCCCCTGCCAGCCGTAATGCCTGTTGGACGATTATAATATTTGCTTCCTCGTGTTCGATGAATCTGATCCTGGCTTTGATACGTAGTCTGTTACTTCAATAGTCACGTAGTCTTCACTCATGAGGACGAGCTTGTGGACCTTTTTGACAGAAAGGCGCCATTCAACCAAGTGTTTGCACAGTATGTCAATCATTTGCAAGTTGTTTTCAGTCACGTACAGTACTACTTGCTGTGGTGAGAGAGCCATATGCAGAGTTAATTGACGTTTTCTCCTCACATGTGAACTAGCTCACGTGAAACTACTTTAAGGTTTTTATAATTGTGTAGGCTTCCGCGGCCAGAGTCAGTTAACATAAAGGTCATCTGGATATGGTACCGCGTCATAATGTATAAAATACTACTGCTGCTGGAGAAAAACTAACGTTTCGGCCACGGTTGTAGCAGCCTTCTTCTAGGTCTACTGGTTTTGATACAGTATGGATTGTATCGATCAAATACCAGGCATACGACTGTCTTTGAGCTTGCTTTCCACAAAATGGGTAACCTTTTAAACAAAGTTAAAGACGGTCCCATTTGTAGGCCAAGTTACTGTCCAGAATACAGCACACCCATCAATGACAACTGCATTCGGAGATGATTGAAGTCTCTCGTATGCTTTAGTCGGCAGCAGTTCCTTCACCTTTAATTTAACAGTGAATCTCATCTAGCCACCATCTTTAAAGACGAAGCTGAGGAAGAGTGCCAGTTCGTTTCGTGCTTCAATAAGTCTGCTACATCAGCTGATGTAGAAGACACAAAGGCAATCATCATAAAGTAAATCAGTGATGTATCGAAATCGAACTCTATACCAACCTTCACTTTTTCATTCGAGGGAGATGGCGTTACAACCTTTTTGGGGATGGAGTTTTGGAACCCTCCTGGCCATGTTTGTTCGAAGCTCTGCATCTGCGGCCTTCCGACGGAAATTTCTTCGTCCAAATTAACTATAGAAGATGCAACACTGCCGCTCATAATGTTTATCGTTTCAACAGACTACTGATGAGGTTTTTGGGGGTAGATACACCGACATATACCTTGTATATCTTTTCCCGGCCAGAATGGTTAGATTTCATTCTAGCCGCAGTCTCTTCCTAGTGACGTGTGACGGACCTGTTTGCATATTACCGATGTGCGTCTATGTTAACTGTAGATGTGGAAACTGTGGTCTCCTATCTTCATCATACGTGGATTTAGAGTTTGACTCTCAATGCCACGTTGACGCTTCCCATATCGCATGAATGTAGTTTCAATGAACACGTTCCTCGAAACAACATTCCAGTACCCGGTCTGTATTGTATTGCATGTTCTGCCTTAGAAATTTCCGAAAGGCATGATCAGATAATTTTTCCATGGATCTCAAATAGGCCAAGCAATACCTCGCCTAGGTGAAGTGGTTAGCCGCAAAAAATGCAGGGAAGCATTTCTTCTGCTGCCCAAAGGTATAGTGGTAAAACTCCTTCTCATTCAGATCTAACGAAGGCCATAATTATGAACAAAGGCTTTATAAGACAGTCCACCCACAACTTAGTAGTTTTCCTCATTGACTCTTTCGTTTCCAGCATCGCTGAATGGTCTGCATAGCTACTAATGGTTTCATTAGCCCGCCCGGTTAGCCGTGCGGAGCGCCTGGTCCCTGGCACGAATCCGCCCGGCGCACTTATGTCGAGGACTGGTGAGCCGGCCAGTCTGTGGATGGTTTTTAGGCGGTTTTCCATCTGCCTCGGCGATTGCGGGCTGGTTCCCCTTATTCTGCCTCAGTTACACTATGTCAATGTACGCGGACACCACCATTACTCTACCACACAAACAAAGGGGAAGGGGTTACCCTCGTCTGGTGTCAGACGTTCCCTTGGGGGGGGGGGGGGATTCACGGGGGGCCGAACCGCACAATAACCCTGAAAGAGTGGTTGCGTGTGGGGCGGCGGAGGGGTGGACTGCTGTAGTCGTCGTGGGGTTGTGAACCACTGTGGCTGCAGCGGGGACGGAGTCTCTGCGTCGTTTCTAGGTCCCCGGTTAACATACAATACAATACAATGGTTTCATTCAAAATATCCTTTAGCAGCCATTTCTTTACAATCAGTAGTGCACGGATCCTCTGGTGAAATTTCTTTCCTTCCAGCATATGAGCGACGTCATCAAATTCACAGTTCATAAGTTCTTGAAAACCACTGTTTGTCATAAGAGTTCGAACAAAAGCAACGAATCTCATGTGTGTGTGCGTTGCCCCGAGCCAGAGAACAAACTTGTTGCATTAATCAGGTAAGGGCCACGTTAATCCAGCTGCAACTCGATTGTAAGCGTAACATATTCCTGGCCTGCGTCAGTTGTGAGGCGTTTGGACTCCTTCATGGTGGTGAGCATGGTATTAGGGTCTGAAGGTACCACGTCTATAAGGTGACTATATATTGCAAAAGTATTCAACTATGTAAAACTGCCCAGCAATGCGAAGGACGCCCCCCCCCCCCCCACTCCCACCCCCTCAGATTTTATTTACCTGCATACTTCTTGAGCGGATTCCATGATAAAACTTCGGATATAACTCATTTTCGCGTTCTATATTACATTCTATGTGCTTCACTTTTTTGTCAGGCAGTGTATGTAGAACAGATCAGTGATGATACTAAGTATAATACGAATTTATACGTGAAAATATAAGTGTTACACTGCTTGACAACTGCTAAGAATCAACTGGGAGTTGCTAAGGAACAACTGCCAATTGCTACGCACCAACCGACAATTGCTACGGGACACCCGACCAGCGACAGTAAACTGAAATGTAGAGGGCGGGACGTGTTAACGGCAGCAGAGCCCATGCACGAAAGCTCTGTATGCATACGACACAGTTCGTGTTTGATGAAGTTTGTTGTGGAACCGACTAGAGTGACATTCCGTGTGGTACGGCAACTGGTCTGCAAGACATCACTGGAGTGCTTACGATCGTCGGCGGTTGTAGACGAACCACCACACCCCAAGAAGATCGATACGTAGCCCTAGTGGCGAAAAGGAGCGGACATCTCACTCCTAGGCAGATCGTTGCAGACACTGCAACCGCTACCGTTACAAGCGTCTCGGTCAGAATCATTTCGCGGAGATTAAACCAGGCTGCTTTGTGTGCTCTGAAGCCTGTTAAATGCATCCCACGTCAACCACGCCATCGTCAAGAAGGTTTAGTTGGCATAGGGAGCATGCTGGTGGGGGTCAGAGCGTTGCTCTCCGGCGAATCCCGCTTCACTGTGGCAACTGATTCTGGAAACGAGTTAGTGTGGAGAGAGAGGGAAACATGTTACACATCGCAGAATGTTTATGAATACCATCTGCGCCGCAGCACGGAGCGTCATTCGCTCTGCGAACGTCGAGGAGTGCGGAAGCATAGCTCTGGGTGTCTCGCTGGGCGTTGGCTTGCTACGTTTACTTGTATTAACGTGCCACAGCAATGCCTCTGCGACGTGGTTACCGCCGTCGCTGGCGGCGCAGCGTTCCTGTCTATAGATCTTTGAAGGCAATTGATATTGACGTGGCTGGTCAGTTCAGTAAACAACAGCTAATTGGTGGTCCAAATGTATTTCGTGGACTGAAATTGAACTTCACATGTGATGTACAAGCTGTGTTTGGAGGGAGTACATGGCTGACACTTGCAGTTGTGTGGGGCAATCATTGTGATTATGGTGGCCTTGAAGCTTTTCCAGATGCAAATATTCTTACATGGAAGACATGGAGCATAGCAGAGACAACAGGACTTCTGGCTAAACAGCCTTATGGTACTCTGGTTCCAAGTATGCCTTTTGTGTTGACTACTCGTCATTATGCAAAATGGCCGAGCACCGCCGCATATCTTTGCACGAGATAAAGTTACAGCACAGCAATACTGCAAGCAGATTATTGTGGATCATGTCCTTCTGTTTAGGGGTACGGTAGGTCCCGTCCTTCTGTTTGTGAACGATAATGACCGCCTATACAGGGCCGCTGAGGTGTCGGACACACTGGTAAGTGAAGATATTGAACATATGGAATGGCCTGGGTACTCCCCGGACCTAAACCCTGTTTTGCATGCCTGGGCTGCTCTCGGCAGACGTGTTTCTCAAAGAACACCCATTCCCCAAACCGCACAAGAACGGAAATCCGCCTCGAGAGAGGAGTGTGACAATATACCTCAAAGGATTCAACAGTTTGGTAGCCAGCAAAACGTGCGTCCATACCCGAAGAGGGCATATTCCCTACTGAGAGTCCGATATCGACTTTTAGGTTATGTTGGGGTTCTGACTTGTGTTAAACATGAACATTATTTATATATGTTATCCTTCTTTCCCATGTGGTGAAATCTGTACCATTTTCGTTATAGCTATACAACTCCACCGAGCACCGCTGTTACGTATATACTGCGTTACATGTCGTCCATCATTTCCTGTGATTATTCCTGTATAACAACGTCTCTGTTGCTTAGCAATTGTCAAGCAATGCAGATATGATTTTATCGGAGCTGGGTGGGAGAGCTGTGGCCGAGCGGTTGTAGGCGCTTCAGTTCGGAACCGCGCTGCTCCTACGGTCGCAGGTTCCAATCCTGCCTCGGTCATGTCTGTGTGTGATGTCCTTAGGTTAGATAGGTTTAGTTGGTTCTAAGCCTAGGGGACTGATGACCACAGATGTTAAGTCCAATAGTCCTTAGAGCCATTTGAACCATTTTTTGGGTGGGAGAGGAGGGAGAGGGGCAAACGTAACGTAAACGCTCTGTAGCACTCAAAGAAGAAAGAGTATAGCTCTGACACGTATAATTAAAGTGGCCAAAATTTGGAAACAATTCGAGAAACCATGGACATGGTATGTTTATTTGGATAAACACCATGAAGAAATTGAGAAAAAAATTGAGTAAAGATACTTTGAGTTCAGGTTATTCCGAGAAGAGGTGAAAGGTTAACAATGCACTAGGTTAATAAAGAGCAGAATGATTGCTTAATATTTGTTAAACAAAAACATTACTATGGCAAAAAAATCAAAATTTGAACATTCTGCCGGCCGGAGTGGCCGTGCGGTTCTGGGCGCTACAGTCTGGAACTGAGCGACCGCTAAGGTTGCAGGTTCGAATCCTGCCTCGGGCGTGGATGTGTATGATCTCCTTAGATTAGTTAGGTTTAATTAGTTCTAAGTTCTAGGCGACTGATGACCTCAGAAGTTAAGTCGCATAGCGCTCAGAGCCATTTGAACCATTTTTAAAAATTCTTTGCCACAGTTAAACATTAGTTTACAAAAAAATGGCTTGTTTCCCTCCACTTGAAGAATAGGTCTTTACCAGTTACAGTGTGTCAATATTTAGGGTCGTTCGTAACCACTCACAAAATGTTATAGCATAACAGATACTCTGTTGATCGGCAAAATAAATCACATATGTATTTAGCCGAGGCAAAAGCTTCGTAGACCGAATAAGCCTTCACACACATGAATTCGTTCTACTTACATGATTAAAATAGTTCATCTCTTGGTTCAAATGGCTGTGAACACTATGGGACTTAACTTCTCAGGTCATCAGTCTCCTAGAACTTAGAACTACTTAAACCTAACTAACCTAAGGATATCACAGACATCCATGCCCGTGGCAGGATTCGAATCTGCGACAGTAGCGGTCGCGCGGTTCCAGACTGAAGAGCCTAGAACCGCTCGGCCACCCCGGCCGGCCGGCAGCTAACAACCAGATACGAGTAATACTTGATGAAATGATTAGTATATGCTATAAAACATGACTTTAAACAACGTCCTCATAGCTCTGAAGTTAAAACTTAACTGGCATATAGGAGGAAAACAACTCAGCATTTCATAAAATAACAAGTATGTGAAGCTTCACTTATCTTCCAAATCCACCAAGACAATATCATATATAACATGTCGCAAATATATGTTCGACCAGTAGACAACTTGCCATTCGCTCACTACAACAGCAACAAGGTCCATCAGCAGCGTCCATAGTGCCTACTTAGCTGGCTCTGTACTGACCTTTACCAAGTCGGAATGCGGCCGACTGCGATCCGTTGTAGTCCACCGGCCCAAACCAAAACATCTCTGAACACACCAGCAGTTCCAAGTCTCCAGGCTATGGGGAATTGAGACACCAATACCCCAGTCTGCAATTACGGAGTCTACAGCAGGTAACAGTGAGAACGTAGCGCTTACATTCTATAGTGCGTTAAGTAGACTGCATCTATTAATCACAACACATTCCATCTTGGAAATTCGAGTATTCTCAAGTAGATGCGCCAGGGTTTGATTTAGGATCTTTCACGAAACCAGGCGCTACTCTTAACTCGAGGACAGATGAAAAATAACCGTCTTGTGCAAACATTGTTGTAAACAGTCACAAAATTGCGCCACCCCACTTCGTATACGTGCTGTATACGAAGTGGGATGGCGCAATTTCGTGACTGTTAACATTCGGAGCTAACGCTGCCAGAACCCTCAGCCAGTTTACTATCAATTAATGTCGTTCCTGTTCGCATATTCATAACTGAATCCATTCCCAGCCATTCCGGCCTGTCTCCTCGGCCACACAGGGGGCGCCACGACACGTAGTCCGCAGCTCGTGGTCGTGAGGTAGCGTTCTCGCTTCCCACGCCCGGGTTCCCGGGTTCGATTCCCGGCGGGGTAAGGGATTTTCTCTGCCTCGTGATGACTGGGTGTTGTGTGCTGTCCTTAGGTTAGTTAGGTTTAAGTAGTTCTAAGTTCTAGGGGACTGATGACCATAGCTGTTAAGGCCCATAGTGCTCAGAGCCATTTGAACCATTTGAACGACACGTAGTTCGCACGACCCTCATTAACAACAACGTGTCGCGAAGCGGCACGATTGGCTGGTGGAAACTGTATGTGTAAGACTGGGTAGTGCTCTTGAGATCGGAACACTAGTAACTCTTTCTCGAGAGAGGAACATTAGAACTCCAAACAAATAACGACGTTATTTTCCTAGACCATGAAACGGAAAACTGATTTTCTGAAGGAAGTTGGTCTGACTCGGATAATGTCTTCCCACAAACGTGTCCTGGAGGTCGCTTCAAACGCAGAACGTACGCACTACCAGGAACTAAATCGTCGCTAACCTCCCAAACATCTCCTTTTATAGAAAAAAGTAAATCACAAGCGATTTGCTCAAAGACCTTCGAAGATTATTAGGAAAGATACGAGTAGCTACCGCTCACGAGCGACCTCGTGCCTTTCTCGTTAGTCCTTTTTTGTGAGTTAGGGTGAGAGTGCCGTGCCAGCGGAAAGTAAACACGAGCGGGCGCCACGGCCAGCGTTAATCTGCGCAGAAGCCGCGGCTGTGGGACGCCCGCTGCTGGGCAGCGGTCACTGGATGTAGGTCGGACACGGCGGCGTGTCGTGCAAAGTGAGCGCCTGCCAGACAGCCGTGGGCCGGTGTTCGCCTCGGGCCCTCAGTACCGAGCCACATTTCGCCGCGGCCTTCACGTTCCTGCGACCTTCAAGGAAATCTCTATTGGCCACAACACAGCTGCGCTGTCGCTGGAGACGAAAAGTGTGTTTTGCACAAGATCATCACTGCAAATACACTACTGGCCGTTAAAATTGCTACACCACGAATATGACGTGCTACAGACGCGAAAATTTAACCAACAGGAAGAATATGCTGTGATATGCAAATAATTAGCATTTCAGAGCATTCACACAAGGTTGGCGCCGGTGGCGACACCTACAATGTGCTGACATGAGGAAAGTTTCCAACCGATTTCTCACACACAAACAGCAGTTGACCGGCGTTGCCTGGTGAAACGTTGTTGTGAAGCTTCGTGTAAGGAGGAGAAATGCGTACAATCTCGTTTCCGACTTTGACAAAGGTCGGATTGTAGCCTACCGCGATTGCTGTTTATCGTATCGTGACAATCCTGCTCGCATTGGTCGAGATCCAATGACTGTTAGCAGAATATGAAATCGGGTGGTTCAGGAGGGTAATACGGAAAGCCGTGCTGGATCCCAACGGCCTCGTATCACTAGCGGTCGACATGACAGGCATCTTATCCGCGTGGCTGTTACGGATCGGGGCAACCACGTCTCGATCCCTGAGTCACCAGATGGGGACGTTTGCAAGACAACAACCATCTGCACGGACAGATCGACGACGTTTGCAGCAGCATGGACTATCAGCTCGGAGACCATGGCTGCGGTTACCCTTGACGCTGCATCACAGACAGGAACGCCTGCGATGGTGTGCTCAACGACGAACATGGGTGCACTAATGGCAAAAAGTCATTTTTACGGATGAATCCAGGTTCTGTTTACAGCATCGTCATGGTCGCATCCGTGTTTGGCGACATCGCGGTGAACGCACATTGGAAGCGTGTATTCGTCATCGCCATACTGGCGTATCACCCGGCGTGATGATATGGGGTGCCATTGGTTACACGTCTCGGTCACCTCTTGTTCATATTGACGGCACTTTGAACAGTGGACGTTACATTTCAGATGTGTTACGACCCGTGACTCCACCCTTCATTCGATCCCTGCGAAACCCTACATTTCAGCAGGATAATGCACGATCGCGTGTTGCCTTTCTGGATACAGAAAATGTTCGACTGCTGACCTGGCCAGCACATTCTCCTGATCTCTCACCAAATGAAAACGTCTGGTTAATGGTGGCCAAGCAACTTGCTCGTCACAGTACGCCAGTCACTACTCTTGATGAACTGTGGTATCGTGTTGAAGCTGCATGAGCAGCTGTACCTGTACACGCCATCCAAGCTCTGTTTGACTCAATGCCCAGGCGTATCAAGGCCGTTATTACGGCCAGTGGTGGTTGTTCTGGCTACTGATTTCTCCGGATCTATGCACCCAAATTGCGTGAAAATATAATCACATGTCAGTTCTAGTATAATATATTTGTCCAATGAATACCCGTTTATCATCTGCATTTCTTCTTGGTGTAGGAATTTTAATGGCCAGTGGTATACTATTCAGATTAGACTAGCTGACAAACCCGGCGCAGCCAGCCAGTTGATTTTGTCAATTTTCTATTACAAAGGGAAACAAAACGAATGAACTATTTTTGTAGTGTAACATCGAAAAAACTTCATTTTCAAATATTGGAGGAAACTGCTTTGAAATTATGAAACAGTTTCTGTACGCTGGGCACAGCTCCTTCGCGCTTCTACAGTGCGATCTTGTAAACGCCTCTATCGCAACGTCACTACATAGCTCTGCATACGGCTATTGTTTTCGATTGCAACCATTTGGACTTCGCATTTGTAAGCTGTTAAAAGCACTACCAGGTGTCAGGTCTTTCCTTAAGTCGACTGTGGGAGTATCTTAGTAGTGAAGAATAAATACGAGGGCCGTTCAGAAAGTAACCTCCGGTTGATTTAAAAAAATACACCAAGTTAAATAAAAATATTTTAATATATACATCTTACAACTACATCTTTGCACTATTTTTCTACATAGTCTCCATAGCGATTGAGGCACTTATCGTATCTATTCACAAGCTTTGAAATTCCTTCTGCATAAAAATCACCCGCTTGTGCCTGGAGCCAGCCTGTGACCGCATCTTTGAGCTCTTCGTCGTCATCAAACTGCTGTGACCCGAGCCATTTCTTCAAATGCATGAAGAGGGGATAATGACTTGCCGCCAGGTCTGGGCTGTAAGGTGGATGGTTGATAACGTCCCACTTGAAGGACTCAAGAAGGGCCGTTGTTCTGCGAGCAGAGTGAGGATGGGCGTTATCGTGCAAAAAAACGATGCCGGAAGTCAGCATACCACGGCGTTTGTTCTGTATAGCCCGTCGTAACTTTTTAATTGTTTCACAGTACACGTCTTGATTAATGGTCGTACCACGTTCCATGAATTCAACCAACAACACCCCTTTGGCATCCCAAAACACCGATGCCATCAGTTTTCTGGCAGAAAAATCTTGCGAGGTTTTTCTTGGTTTGGTAGGCGAATTTGAATGTGCCCACATCTTTGATTGTTCTTTTGTCTCAGGGTTCACTCATAACTCTTGGTCCGTACACGGCACAAAGCTCGCGATGAATAGCTGCTGCAGAATATCCTTTGGCTGTAAAAAACCTTATGACAGCACGCACTTCACATTTGGCGGGGTTTTCTATTGCAGCACACATTTCAAACTGCCACAAAAACTAAACTAGCGCAAGTACGACGTTCACTCGACCACGGCTTGATGCCGACTGACCTGTTGAGTGCGTGAACGCACAGATGGCGTCGCTACTCCCCCCACAACCCGCACTGTGACCAATCGGAGGTTACTTTCTGAACCGCCCTCGTATAATAAAGCTTTATGCATGAAGCGGAAATTTTTCACGCATCTCAGTGCTAATGACGTATCTCTTGAACTATATGTTGCGAATAGTTAGTTGCAAATAAGTAATAACTTTAAAAGTCATGCATGATGCGACAGCTTTTCACGCATCTCACGTATCTCCTGAAGTATGATACGTGGGTCGTTCTTACCCCCACAGCGACTGACAGTATAGGATATGTGTACCAGTTTTGGTTGAAATCGGTCCAGTGACTTCGGAGGACAAGTGGAAATTACACGCATACATACATATCCTTTTATAATTTTTATGATGGGTTACATGTACTCTTTCTTCGATAGATCCATAGTGTGGAAATCCTCAAGGATGAAGAGCATCTCATAAAACAAGAACGCAAAATACGCATTTGCAAAGGAAAACAATATTCTAACGTGCATTCCACAGTTCCCAAGTGAAATGGTCTTCATGGATGAGGAATAACTCATTTTAAGGTAAAAAAAAAACTCGCCAAAAACATGGAAATATGCAGTACACTGATGTGCATATGATAATTCTTAAGCTATTGTAGCCACATATCATCATGGAGAAAATCAATCTATAACATTTATTTATATTCATTACATTACTGCACTGAAGATATACAGGTCAGTTTTTAAGATAACTTAATGTTAGTGATAATATACACATATTAACCGTTTCTACTGGGAAATTTATCAGTGGAATAGAAGGAGTTGGCCACCAAGCTTCTCTTGAACTGAACTTTACTAGCAGTTAAATTTTTTGTGGTTACTGGCAAATTACTGAAATTTTGTGCTCCTGAACAATCGACAGCTTTCTTGACCGAAGTAGGTGACATTAAATTTTTACGTAGATTATTCTAATTTCTAGTGTTGACTCCATGAATGGAGCTGTTGGTTTAAAAAAGAGATGCTCTACTTGTGACAAATTTCATTAAGGAATAAGTGTTTTGACAAGCAGTAGTGAGTACGATCATGGCCTTGAACGGGTCTCTGCAGGACGTTCTTGGGCTCACACCACTAATATCGGTGTTACACGCTTTTGGACTTGGAAAAGTTTAGCTTAGTGTGAGGACTTTGTCCTTTAAATGATCCCACATAACATTATGGAATGAAAGTAATGGAGTATGTTGGGTTCTTTACTTTTATATCTCCTGAGCCGGACAAAGTCTACATTGCAAGATGCTTCAGCCGTTCTATGGTCTGCTCCTCCTTGTTGGGTGCATTATCAACCTGTAATCCCAAAAATTCAGCACGGTCAACTTGTTCCATCTGCATGTCCTCCGATTTTGGGCATATTAAGGAGCAAGTTCTGAGTTGCTTATAATGTGCTTTTTCAGACTGTACTGACAAAGAATTGGTTAATAATCATTTATTAAGATCCATGAAAAATTTATTAAGCAGTCTTTGCAAAACTGCATTGCATTTGCTATTTTTTGGCATATGTGTATTACCTAGAACAAAACAAACACGGAGTCTGATAATGTTACTGATGAAAGGCCATTGATATACCAAGAAAAAGTAAGGGACCTAAAGTAGAACCTTTTGCGACACGACATGTAGCTGTTGGATAATGCCTAATAGCTTAATATTGGGCTCTTTGCTATTGACACCCTTTGTTTCCTGTCTGAGATAATATTTTAACCATTTTGCAGCATTTCCTATTACAGTGTAATATTCTAATTTACTCAAAAGAAAACTGCGATTTACACAGTGAAATGCTCTTCACAGATCACAGAATATACCAAATGCCTGTAATTTATTCTCTAACGAACTGAGTACATTCTCGCTGTCTGAGTTGGTACCGTTCTCAATATCATTTTACGTCTGTTAGGATGCGCAACTTCTGCATTTGCTGTTGCACAACAATTACTTTTTTCCGTCTTAAGCGTACCGTAATTTAGAGAGCGTTACAGTAGCACCTATCACTTTTATTGACAAAGCATCATCAGTGGCGGTTCTGTAAATATTGAATTCACAACTCATTTTTCTATTTTGATTCTAGTAGAGTTAAAAACAGTTGTATCATATGAATGATATCTACTCGATACTTGCGGTGTTTATTGCTTTTTTTTACATATTTTGAAGAGAACTGATTTTCACTCGTTACTAGGTTAGGCTGTAGAAGTAAAGAGCTCGGTCATTCTCCCGTTTATCCTGCTTTTTGGAACGCGCTGTTCATTTTTCTGTACTTCACTATACTTTTGTAGAACTCTGCACTCGTATCTTCGTGGAAATGATCCTTTGCCTGCACTTGTTTTTCATTCACTATTGTGTTTTCATATACACTCCTGGAAATTGAAATAAGAACACCGTGAATTCATTGTCCCAGGAAGGGGAAACTTTATTGACACATTCCTGGGGTCAGATACATCACATGATCACACTGACAGAACCACAGGCACATAGACACAGGCAACAGAGCATGCACAATGTCGGCACTAGTACAGTGTATATCCACCTTTCGCAGCAATGCAGGCTGCTATTCTCCCATGGAGACGATCGTAGAGATGCTGGATGTAGTCCTGTGGAACGGCTTGCCATGCCATTTCCACCTGGCGCCTCAGTTGGACCAGCGTTCGTGCTGGACGTGCAGACCGCGTGAGACGACACTTCATCCAGTCCCAAACATGCTCAATGGGGGACAGATCCGGAGATCTTGCTGGCCAGGGTAGTTGACTTACACCTTCTAGAGCACGTTGGGTGACACGGGATACATGCGGACGTGCATTGTCCTGTTGGAACAGCAAGTTCCCTTGCCGGTCTAGGAATGGTAGAACGATGGGTTCGATGACGGTTTGGATGTACCGTGCACTATTCAGTGTCCCCTCGACGATCACCAGTGGTGTACGGCCAGTGTAGGAGATCGCTCCCCACACCATGATCCTGGGTGTTGGCCCTGTGTGCCTCGGTCGTATGCAGTCCTGATTGTGGCGCTCACCTGCACGGCGCCAAACACGCATACGACCATCATTGGCACCAAGGCAGAAGCGACTCTCGTCGCTGAAGATGACACGTCCCCATTCGTCCCTCCATTCACGCCTGTCGCGACACCACTGGAGGCGGGCTGCACGATGTTGGGGCGTGAGCGGAAGACGGCCTAACGGTGTGCGGGACCGTAGCCCAGCTTCATGGAGACGGTTGCGAATGGTCCTCGCCGATACCCCAGGAGCAACAGTGTCCCTGATTTGCTGGGAAGTGGCGGTGCGGTCCCCTACGGCACTGCGTAGGATCCTACGGTCTTGGCGTGCATCCGTGCGTCGCTGCGGTCCGGTCCCAGGTCGACAGGCACGTGCACCTTCCGCCGACCACTGGCGACAACATCGATGTACTGTGGAGACCTCACGCCCCACGTGTTGAGCAATTCGGCGGTACGTCCACCCGGCCTCCCGCATGCCCACTAATCGCCCTCGCTCAAAGTCCGTCAACTGCACATACGGTTCACATCCACGCTGTCGCGGCATGCTACCAGTGTTAAAGACTGCGATGGAGCTCCGTATGCCACGGCAAACTGGCTGACACTGACGGCGGCGGTGCACAAATGCTGCACAGCTAGCGCCATTCGACGGCCAACACCGCGGTTCCTGGTGTGTCCGCTGTGCCGTGCGTGTGATCATTGCTTGTACAGCCCTCTCGCAGTGTCCGGAGCAAGTATGGTGGGTCTGACACACCGGTGTCAATGTGTTCTTTTTTCCATTTCCAGGAGTGTATTTATGCGTTTTTTGCTCACATTGTGGGCTGCAAACGTCTCTAAATTTCCCAAACACGCACGCACACACACACACACACACACACACACACTCACACAAAACTGCCAAAATACCCGCTAAAGGCAGTCCACAGTAATTCTAACCTAGTTAATATCTCTCCATGAAGCTGAAAGCTTCATACTCCATTGAGGCCAAAATGTTCATGTCCTTAGGGTGATTTTGAAGACTGGACAATCAAAAGGTCCGTTTCGCTACTATTGTACCTGGAAGAGGCTATTCTGTTTGGTTACGAAACTTCTTTCCTGTGCCGTCGGGCCTTTGTGATCCCACACTCTCCAGGGATGGCGTGCTATTATTGCCACATCAGAATTTGGATACTTAAAGATTAACAAGGCTTTGAGACTAGCAATGATATTATGATATGATTTAATTTTGAGTATAATTTGATTTGTAGGCAGGCAGATTAGAACTTAACATCTAGCCCACAATCTTATTAGGGACGGAGCCAAATCACAGTATATTTCAAGGCTGGGGAAGAAAACCTGCCGTGCCCTTTCAAGCGAACCATCCCGGTACTTGCCTGGAGCGATCATGGAAATCTTAAATCTGGATGGTCTGTAGCAGATCTGAACCGTCGTCCTCCCGAAGGCGTGTCCAGTGTGCTAACCACCGCGCCACCTCGCTCGGTGTGGAAGATGAATTCAGTGCACGACCACAGTAGGGAGTAACGTAGTCGGTGCTCGTTTGTAACTCACACAGCTACTAACGTCGTTTAACTTCTTCGCGCCTTCAAATGTATTGTAAATGAAATTCTTAATACTCTAAGGAATGGAATAGCCTGTCGCAAGAAAACTAGCGTGTAAAATGCCACAGTTTTATTATTACTATAAAAATAGTTAATAAAGAAGCGAAAAATGTCTAAGGCTACATCTCATCACCTATATATTCCTCATGCTAAATGTGCAGCAGTTCCAGTCGGGTTTAGAAGCGATTTTGATTCACAAGCTGTGAAACGCGTCTCCGGTCCCTCTCAGTCAAGATCTTTTCTCGACCACAATTCTGACGTCGTTTTTCTTGGCCACGTGTTTTGCTTGTAGACAAGTTGAACGGCACTCCGCCCAACACGAGGAAATCCAGCAACTTCACATAGGTGTGGCCAAGGACACGGCCAAGTACGACTGCCACTTTCTCAGGTCCTTATATTTACCCATTTTTACGTACAATGTCGCCTGAAACATGTCTCAGTGATAGCTATTGCTTTATTATACGAGTTTATTGGGCTTTCTGGAACCCGTTTTTCTTTTTTCTGCACTTCATTTTACTTTTGTGAGACTTCGCACAAGTTATCTTCACAGAAATTTTACTATGGCTACACTTCTTTTTCAAACAGTGCTGTGTTTTTGCATGCTCATTCGTTTATCGTGTGTGTTTTGAGCGCTACCAATTTATCTTCATACACACACACACAAACACTGCCAAAAACTCATCTCTCTAAACGCATTCTTGAGTAATGCTCAGTTTGTCAATATTTCTTCATGAAACTGCAAGCTTTATACTGTACTAAACCGAAGATTTTTGGACCCTTAGGCTAACCCTGCAGCCAAAACATGGAAAAGGCCCGTCTCGCTACAGTGGTACCTGGGAGAGGACTTATTGTCTGTTGAGACAAATTCTTTCCCGTGTCGTCGGGCCTGTGTGATGCCAAACTCTCTAAAGTTGGCGAACTACTTTTGCCACATCAGAATTTGATTGATGAAATATTAAGAAGTCTCTGAGGCTGGAACTGATGTTACGATGTAAATATTTTTAACTATAACTTGATTCGTTATTTTCTACGTATTTCGCGGGTGGATGAGAGATATCAAATAGTAAACACTCCCCTTCAAGGATTAGGTAATATGCTGGTGCCGACTTCGTATAATTAATTCCATCTCTTTCTCGGCTGTCGTACAACTCTTCTTTCTGAGATCTTGTACTGTTAACAATGACTAGAATTCTATCTATATCCATGCACTTGACATGTTGTCTCCCTTCTTCCCTGTATTCTTCTATTTTCTCATTGAAATAATACATTGCCAATCTTTCTTTATGTGGTCCCCCCTTATCAAGTTCGACAGTTCTTAAAACTCCAATTTGTGCTAGTTGTACGTTATTTTTACTGCTTTTTCTCTCAATCAAGGATTCGCTGCCATAAAGTAGTGCAATCACTGCCGTTGTTTTATAGTTTCAATTTTGTTGCTTTTCTAACTTTATTTTTTGGAGTTTTGTTTATAGTTCCACATATAGTTGAACTTCGTTAGTATTCTTTTCTGTGTCTTTATCTATGTCCCGGCTTACGTCACTGCCTAAATGACTGAAACTGGAGACTTGGTCAGGTACCTTGTTTTCGGTAACAATCGTATACTGAACTGTGAATTTTCCGTAGTGGGCCATAACTTTTGTGTGATGTCCTTAGGTTAGTTAGGTTTAAGTATTTCAAAGTTCTAGGGGACTGATGACCATAGATGTTAAGTCCCATAGTGCTCAGAGCCATCTGAACCATAACATTTGTTTTAGAATTTAATATATTTAAACTGCATTGTTTTCTTCCCAACTAATGTAACTTAAGTCTACCTCTGCATTTTATATTGTAAGTGTATCATCTGCATACAGCATGGCTTAGAATGTAGTTCCTTTTCAGCTGTATACCTTCATGGACATCCTTCTTCCAAGTTCTTACGAGTTTTTCAATAGAGGGTTAAAAGAGTCGGTGATATGCTACATCCCGACACCTTAGTGTCTAATACATTGCTTACTTGTTACCCTATCTGTTTTTGTACTGTTTGAGTGATTATGTTGGTTTCTTCATGTACCCTTTTGATTACCTGCATAAAACGCAAGAGGTATCCTATTTCTAGCGCCCGAGTTGAAGGTTTTTTAAGAAGTCAATAAAAGTGTATTTCTAAATTGATTTCTCTTTATGCTCGTTGCAAGAGCTGCATTTCCTAAACCCACTTTGCTCTTCTCCCAAACATGCATCTGTTATTACTTTCAAGCGATTGCTTATTATTTTTAAGTAAGCTTCATAAACTGCAAAAAAATGGTTCAAATGGCTCTGAGCACTATGCGACTTAACTTCTGAGGTCATCAGTCGCCTAGAACTTAGAACTAATTAAACCTAACTAACCTAAGGACATCACACACATCCATGCCCGAGGCAGGATTCGAACCTGCGACCGTAGCGGTCGCTCGGCTCCAGACTGTAGCGCCTAGAACCGCACGGCCACTCCGGCCGGCCATAAACTGCATTCGCGAGACTTGTACCTTTGTAATTCTCACATGCATTTCTTTGTCAGTGTTCATAATTATTGCTGGTGGGAATTTCAGTTAATTCAGAAATTGGTATTTTACGCCAAGATAGCGTTTACCATTGTAAGGGTGTCTTTTATGCTAAGTTAGAAAGGTCCTTAGCGCACCAACACACCAGACAAGCACCAAAGAAGAGGTTCTAGTCATTAGAAGAAGTCAGTGCCTAGTAATGACCGAGCAGCCTGCCCAAAACTGAACAAATGAGCAGAGACAGGTCGGTAACGAAAAGGAGAGCCCTCTACGCAGTTGGCCGTTCTCTTCGAAACTCGAGCTTTTAAACAGCCCGCCACAGCATGAGCTCTGCCTCACTGAACCCGAAGTTTTGCTGCCGTGAACATGCGTTTACAGCGGCTGTTACAGTCGGTCTCCAGACCACGTGGTCCTACCGCTTGGACAACACTTTGGAACAGTTTCACTGAGTGCTGCAAGCACCAGGTGGTTGATAAAAGGTTCCAAGATGCTACTCCAGGCGGGTGTGAAATTAGTGTGCGCAACGGAAAATAATGAACGCTAAAATGATGATTTGGCCCTGTCTGACTATCCCCCTGAAGCAGATCTTAGGATCTCTTAATGCTATTTAACGTACAAATTATAACCCAGACAGAAATGAATGATTAAGGCAACTAATACTACTAAATGATAAACGTCGTTTCTTATTATACATTTATTGTAGATTAAAAAACAACACTTTATTACAAATGTCTGTATTTCCTAACTAATATTTCTGATCAATTGCCCAACTCTGCCCCTTTTTACGGCCACGCGATCTAACACAACGCGAAATGACTGACACCATCTACGTACCAAACACTAGAAGACACTACTTTTAAAGATGATATACGGTGGTGTGGAACCTCAGTGGAAATAAAGTAGCGTGATCACAGCTCTTTAGCTTTAGGCTATAGCCTTAATAAGCCGAAGCAATTAGTAATATCACCGTATGTACTGCGTCCGGTTCGTCGGAGTGATGGTTCTCGTACACGTCTGCGACGATGGAAGAACTCCAGCCACAAAATAAAACTCTTTCAAAAACTAGGATGGCAGAAGGCGGTCCTCTGACTAATACACGCTAATACTGTCTTCTCCTCTCTGTGTTCTACAGACGAGAAACCCGAACTTCCAGCCACAAGGACGGAGTTCAAATAATGTCCCAACATAAGTACAGGCAAAAAAAGTGCTCTCAATCACTGAATGCTGCCTGCTCAACGACGACTTCCAACCCGGAGGCGAAGTCCAGAATCGTATGTTCGCAACAGTACAGTTCCTAACTGTTCTAACTCACCTGAGAGCAAAGTCAGCAAGCCCGCCTGTACCAACAAAGCTGATGCTGAGCGACCGTCACACACGGGCGCTCGAAACGGAAGACCTTCTCTCCACCGCTGGCTCCCCAGCAAGGCTCGGCTCCCCACCCTCGTAACTAAAACAAATCATCTTCCCGAAACCACGGAATATTCGCCCTCTCTACAGATTCTTCCGAACGCCAACCAAGCATATTTTAGTGTTTTATCGTCCAGTGAAGAAATTTTGTCAGGAAATAGCAATACTCACACAATGGTACGCTTCTGAGTAAAATCCGAGGAAATAACCCAGCCTGTGTGATTTCCGAGGTGAAGCTTCCTCTCAGCTGCGTCCGTAGTTTCCGAAGTATAATCCTTCCGGCCTAGCTACAATACCAGCCAGCTTTCGCTGTATTGTGTTTCCGCGCCCAGGTGTCCAGGCTGTCCGTTTTGTCATTTCCTGTGTCTAGCAGGACCAGCACACCTGTGCGGGCTTTTTTCCACCCTGGTCTTGAGTTCCGCCTGCCGTTTCATCTCCACTGGAGTTCCAACCTCTACAAGTATAGGCAATCGTTTAGTACGTCATTTTGATAATGAAGACACTTCGTCACTTTTCATGCAAAAGGGTTAACAATTATTTACAAGGCGTACATGACAATGTCAGTCTTCTTTAAATATTCATATATACGATGTACAACCTATCAAATGATACCTAATTGTGGTTGTAGATCATGGCAAAGTATGTAGATGAGTGCTTGTAAGGTGCGATATTATAGCCATCTTTAAGGTTGCTGGTTAGTCGGAGAAACAGTTAATGATATTGTTGCTCGTTAGTTGTGACAATAAACTCATCCAGAATTATGGCGACAACTCGTCATTACGGTCGCATCCGGACCACTAATGTCTCTACGTCGCCGCCACGTCTAACTGCTATATGCCATCATTAGACAGCATCTTTCGCTCTCGTCTTCAATTACGTGAGTGGATCACTTGACTGACGCTGTAGTCGACCATTATTTAAGAAGAGTTGTGACACGTTTTCAGTCCTCTCTCTATCATTTCACCTGATCTACTCCACTGTGTGCCGGCCGGAGTGGCCGAGCGGTTAAAGGCGCTACAGTCTGGAACCGCACGACCGCTACGGTCGCAGGTTCGAATCCTGCCTCGAGCATGGATGTGAGTGATGTCCTTAGGTTAGTTAGGTTTAAGTAGTTCTAAGTTCTAGGGGACTTATGACCACAGCAGTTGAGTCCCATAGTGCTCAGAGCCATTTGAACCATTTTACTCCACTGTGATTGTGAAGATAAGAGAGCTTCACGCTAGTAGTGGGGAACGAATTCGATGCTTTAGGTAAGGTCAGGACAGAGAACAGGACAGTGTGTGCTCCATTCCAAGCCACACAGTTGGTAACGTAGTCTTACCTGTTCACACCTTCCCATGTATCGACATACTGCGAATGAAATTCTTATTAGCTTAAGAAACAGATTGTCACAACAAAACTGCAATTTTACTGTTACAACAAAAGAAGTGAAAAATGCCTAAGGCTACATCCCATCACCTATTCATTTCCCATGCTAATTGCGTCCTCTGATATAGCACTGGAAGATCTTTGAGTCACGCAATTCTGTCAAGAAGCCTAACATAGTGTTAATGTATCTTACTTATATAGTGCTACACGGCAGCTTATGCCCAAAACAGTTACGTAACCTATTTTATTATTTAATGTGGAGGTCCCAATATTCGCTAAAGTCATTTATGCTGTATGAAAACTGCAATCAATATTCATTACTGCCAATGATTGCATCGCCAATTATTTCTTGTTCTCTTGATACAGCGAGGGAGTCTTGGTATTTCAGAAGCCTAGAGGGAGCTTTTAGTTGTCTCGCCAGAAGGGAACTTAACAGTAGAGTCGTAAAGTTGTTTGATACTGAAAGCCATTCTTTGACACACACACACAGTTTAATAGTGGTAAGAAGGAGAGGGCATCCCCTACAAGACGTCCGGCGGCTTCAAGGATGGAGGAGGAGTGGTGGGAAGCTCTCAACAGCCAAGGAGGCGACAAATGGCCCAGATCAGGGTTACAAGTGAGGACCTCAACGGAAACTACAGCGGAGAAGATGGATTTCGGAAGGTTGGAGATTGCGCAACAGGCAGCCCAGTACTCAGGGAATGGCATGGCTGCACTAGACATCAGCAGCGTCTGTTCTCCATGTAAGGGGCGGCTACAAGGGCGTCTGTTCCCCATGTAAAGGGCGACCTGAATAATTGCTGGCAGTAGCTCTAAAATGCCATTGGGAGTGGCGACCCCACTGTAATCAAAGCTCCTGAATAAAATTCGGAGTAGCCAAACCTTCACCCCTTGTAAATCCCTTTACTAGTTTACACACGATGATAAACAACGACGCAGACGTCACTACCCCAGGGAGTATCCAATCTCCCGTCACCAACGGTGGAGTATTCAGGCCTTCGGATTCTGGGGAGCCTGACCTCATCGTGCGTGGAAAGTCAGAGTTCCATAAAACCACCAGCCGATTGAGACCCAAAACTATTACGCACTTGGGACTGTCAATATTCAAACCCTCTGTAAGACCGGAAAACTCAAGCAATTGACTGATATCCTGAATAAACGCAATATTTCAATAACGGCTGTCCAAGAAACCAGATTCACTGATGATATGGCTTTTGACTCAGAAGGTTATAGAATAATTAAAGAGAAGTCGGCGTCTAAGAACACACATGGCTCCAGCGTTTTGGAACAGCCTTTTTAGTTTGTGGTAAGATCTTATGAGACCAAACTGCTGAGGTCATCAGTCCCTAAGCTTACACACTACTTAATCTAACTTAAACTTATTCTAAGGACGACGCACACACACCCATGCCCGATGGAGGACTCGGTCCTCCGATCGGGGGGAGCCGCGCGCACCGTGACAAGGCGCCCACAGACCGCGCGGCTACCCCGCGCCGTAGGCCTTTTTAATAAGATGTGATATGTTGAATTCTAACATCAGATTCACATCAGCTAGCGAACAAGGGATACTCTATTGTAAATACACATGCTCCAGTTAATGATGACAGTAAAAAGAACCCTGAAAATGTCCAAAGCTTCTGGCAGATGCTAGAAGACGAGATCAGTAAGATTCCCGATCACCACGTCAAACTGCTGGTAGGTGACTTCAACGCTCAACTGGTGAAAGAACAAGACATATTTGGCCTTACACAGCACATAGACGAACAAATGCTAACGGCAGAGCTGTGTATGTTGTATCAGCTGAAGATCATGTCCACAGTATTCCCTAGAAAGGCAAGATACCAGACTACTTGTCACTCACACTGCTATTGGATCATTTCAAATCGATTATGTTGTAATCAGTGTAAAGAGTAGGAAAGGGATCATGGATGTCAGAGTTCGCAAAGGTTGGAAAGTTGACTCTGACCATTTCTTCACACAAATAAAGACTAGACTACTACCTAATCTAAAGGTACCTCTTACCACAATTCCACCAAGGATTGATCCCCAATTCCTTACAGAGAATAAATAACGCTTTAAAACTGACATCATGCAAAAATAAATGAAAGTCTGGAACCAACTGAAGTCCACAGTAAGCGAGGCGGCCAATAACCTCGGACAACAGCGAAGGAAGTGACGTCATAGGTGGTGGAATTCTGAATGTAACCTTGCAGTTGATGAGCGTGCCACAGCCTGGAAGAACTCGACAAAACGACAAGAAGACTGGGAGAATTTCACAATGGTGCGGAAACTGACAAGCAAGACCATCAGGCGAGTGAAGAGATCTTACGATCGATAAAGATTGGAAAAGTTGGCTGAAGAATTTAAAATTACAACACCAGAAACTTTTATCGGGTTTTCAAAGAGGAACTCTCAGGGTATAGACCACAATGCCTTCACTTTAAGAATACGGCCCAGGAGCTGGTCACTACTAACCGCGAGAACGTGGAACTTTAGGCAAACTATTTTGAGCACTTGCCTAATTGTCAAGAGCTCACCGATAGATTGCCTGTTGAAGATTCTCAAGAGATACACCTACCATCTTTAATGAAATTATATGAATAAAAAAAATAAACAGTTACCTTTTTTTTAAATTTGTTTTTAGTTAATTTGCCTTTCTTTCTTTCTGTACGAACTTTGTTGTAGAACCCCTTATTTACGTGTGGTAATAAAAATTCATTTAGACAGAATTAAGTACATTTAAAATTACGTGAACTTAGTCAACCCTCTCATGCTGATAGATTCATATTAACTGATTAAGAATATTTAGTTGAGAATTATATCTTTTACATAATTCGGCATTGGCACACATTTTCTAAATGCAGTGGTTTTTTTTTTAATATTTACTGAATTCTTTCCCGGCGTTAGCTATGGAACACAAGACTGTCTCTATTAGCAGAAAATGGTTAAATATTGCCAAGCCGACGTTTAATTATCATTGATAAGACACACTTCACTATACATTTAAGTTATTTGAAAGAACCAACAAATTGTTAAATTCCAACGTTAACTATCCGCCTATGAATGCACAAATGTGAAACTAGTAATAAATTCCGTCAGTCTCTGGATCGCTGTAAAAGAAAAACATTTTCTTAATTCACTGCTAATTTTTATCTGATCCCGATTTACGGGTTTGGTTAGTTTTTCTTAGCGGAACAATTTTTTAAATGTGCCGCCGCTGCAAATCGTTCGGTCGCGGCACAGCCCAGCAACACCGCTAAAAATGCTGAAAATTCTTTAAAGAAATAGTATAGATGACATGGGCAAGCTAATTTACATTAGTAATACACACTTTTGATAAATTATAATGTATTTAGACCACAACAATAATTCAACTTACATTAGTTTGTAATTTCTCCTCTAATGGCGGCTCAATCTAGATACAGACAAATGAAGTCTACCCATTCATAAAATGCTACGTCACAGGTTCCTCTCTCTCTCAGCTCTCGAGGAAGAAAACAAAGAATGCACACTATGTATTCCTATTTATACGACTCTCAACCGTTATTGTCTCTTTGCAATCTGCGGCTGTATTCTACATTTTTCTTATCGCAGATATTGACACATTTCGTAATTACATTATGAGTATAGAAATATCACAATCATAAATACATCGAGAATATTACTAAAGAAAATATTACAATAATAACGAATGTCCTTTACACAAAATTAAGTAATATTTTTTGCTAAATAATTACAGTACATACAAATTGCTTCATAGCGGCGTATATAGTACAATTAAATTTTAGTTTATTAATAGTGTGTGTGTTGCCAGGGAACGTTACGCATCCAACCCACCAACTATACAGAAAGTTGCTGATCAACCATCTTAAGAACTGCAAGGCACCCGGGGAAGATGGCAGCATTGAAGAAGCTCTGAAAGGAGGTGAAAATACGACCACAGAGGCCCTACACCGGATCATGGTCGACTGTTGGGAGACTGTCAAGATCCCTGATGACAGTAAATCAGCTATCATACACCTTTTACATAAGAAAGACGATCGCAGCGATATCAACAACTACCGGGGGATTTCTTTGCTGCCAATAGGATACAAAGTTCTCTCCGAGATTTTACTGGGCACTTTAGAAAGTCATTGTGATCAAACAATTGGTGAATATCAAGATTTCGACGTGGAAGGTCGTGTACCGAGCAGATCTTCAATATGACAACCATTCTCCAACTAAAACAAAAAAGAAGTACGAACATCACCATGGCTTTTGTCGACTTTACGAAAGCTTATGATTCCATCGACCGCCAAACACTCGTCTTAGTACTCTAAGAACGAGGTGGGGATTACAACACACACACCCTCATCAAACAGACTCTCACTTGTACAACCTCAAAGGTGAAGTTCAGAGGAGAAATATCTCGGAGTTTCAACATCAAAACGGGAGCACGACAGGATGATGGCCTATCACCCAATCTGGGTAATCTGGTGCTTGATAAAGTCATAAAACCTGGTAATGTACGCTGAGGAATCTAGGAATCAAACCAGTTGCCACAGGAGCCGGGACCCGAAGATCGAGATAAGGTGCCTTGCTTGAACTGATGACATGGAATCTTAACCAACAACTCTAAGGATACTGTCATGGCCAGCCAGGGTGGCCGAGCGGTTCTAGGCGCTACAGTCTGGAGCCGCTACGGTCGCAGGTTCGAATCCTGCCTCGGGCATGGATGTGTGAGACGTCCTTAGGTTAGTTAGGTTTAAGTAGTTCTAAGTTCTAGGGGACTGATGACTTCAGAAGTTAAGTCCCATAGTGCTCAGAGCCATTTGAACCATTTTTGATACTGTCATTACTGTCCAAGGCCTCCATGATATAGAAGTGAAGTCAGGGTTACAAATGTCGTTTAACGAGACCAAATACTTTGAGAACCGGATCTCCAGTAACACCCCTTTGACGGCTATACATGGAACGATTGGGAGGGTCAATCGCTTTCGTTATCTCGGTGAATGGGTCCACCCCAATGGTAGAGGCAGCATCTCCATCTTAGGAAGGTGTAACGAACTCAACGCAGCATACCATCTGTCCCACAATCTGTACAACACGAAGTGCATTTCGAAGAATGCTAAGGTCTGTCACTACAGAACTGCTGTCAGACCAGTTTCCGTATGCCGAAGAGACCCTCTTGATGAAAAGAAAAGGCAGGATAGGTGACCTGGAGAAAGCCGAAAGACGTATTCTCAGAAAAATTCATGGCCCGAGATTGCTTCCAGATGGAACCTACCTATTGAAATCTAAATCTGAACTGTATCAACAGTTAGAATCAGCCAACTCCAGTATGCGACGTAGGAGGCTCAAGTTCTATGGGCACCTACAACGAATGAACAATAGGCTTACCAAGAAGATCTTCTCACTGTTTAAAAGCTACAAGCCTAAAAGCCTGTGGCTTATGGAAGCACTAAATAACTTGGATTCGGCTGGGATCTCTGATCTTGAGGTAGAAGAGCGTTCCAAATTTTATGCTATGGTAAAGTCTTGGACTCCACCACCTAGAGTCCCTAAACGTGGGAAGCCCCTTTCACAGGAGAGGAAGGAGAAATTATCAGCAGGGCTCAAAAGATATTGGGAAGAGAGCATCGAAGAAGAACTAATCATAAGCACTCTTTAGTGGGCTTAAATCAGTAACAATAATAATAATGGTAAGAATGCATCGTTGTTGCAGGAGGCGAGGGGCGCACGAAGTTAGTTAATTTCCATCAGGGTCTCATTTCGCAGCTCCAACTTTCGTAGTCAGCTAGTTGCACCCACCATGCACTTTGGCGAAATTGTTGGTGTTCATTCATGCCTTTCCAGAGCCTTTTCTTTAAATCACTAACCTTTTTCACAATCATTGACCGTATTCGCGACATAGTTTCATTTTGTTCATTTGTGTGTTCACTTTGTATTTGCATTCCCTTGATTCAGTGGGTAAATCATCTTGTCTGATGTCTAATCGCAGTAAACCTAATTTTTACAACGCCCATTAGTTTCCTTTCATAGTAATATCTCTGCATTCATTACTATGTCCATGTGAGTCATGGTACCCATATTTTCATGCTTAATTGCGTACCTCTAGTATATCAGTGTTAGTAAGACCTTGTTGTGTGACCTTGATTGTTTCACATTTCTTGGTATTATAGGGAATTTCCCTTCCCTGTAGCTTCTTAAGGGGTATGCTAAAATCTCAATCGCCACCTCACAACACGTAACGGATATAACCAGTACTGAATATTAGTGATGAGATGAAACTGTACGGCAGCCTGGAGTCGAATCCGAATCACTGTATTTGGTCGGTAACGCGCTGCCGATTGCGCCATCTGTGCACAATGTTCATCGCACCATATACTTAGCTAAAGAGTAAATGTAAGTCAGCTAGTATCTTCCCTCAAGTTACAGATAAGTCTAATTCTTTATCCATGGCCCCAGGGGAGCTCGTCCTTCGAGCTCGAGAAGAGATGCATTTGGGAAATATGGAGTGTAAATAGTGCTAAGTTGAAATTATGAACGCGACCGTGAGATGTGCTCCGATGGTGTAATTCATAGCACATTGTTCGCATAAGGTCTGAATCAAAATTTGAGTTTCAATCTATAATACACTCTTAACTCGTCACAAATGCTCAACACAGAGTATAATCCAAGAAAACTAAACTTCACCCGAACAGGCCATGAAAGCCAACCGTACCGACCGGCCGCCGTGTCATCCCCAGCCCACAGGCATCAATGAATGCGGATATGGAGGGGCATGTGGTCAGCATACCGTTCCCCCGGCCGTATGGCAGGTTACGAGACCGGAGCCCTACTTCTTAATCAAGTGGCTCCTCAGTTTGGCTCACAAGAATATAACCCGAAAGAGCATAAAAAATATCAGCACTCTGTTATTGTTCCTGGCTCGCAAGAAACTCGAGTCACTGCCTCCCAAGCTACTCTTTTACTAAGTGTACTTACGTTTATTTCCCGAACTGGTTGTTCTATTCAACGAGCTAATGACTCTTGGCAAACTTCATTTGTATACGGCCATCTCATTGAGTTTTATGATACTGAGGACTGAGACGACTATACACAAACGAAATTTTGCCGGTGCCATTAATGTGTCCAACACAACCAGCAGTTCGGTTCTCCACTTCAAATTGCGAGGCTGACAGGCCATCGTCGAAGCATGAAACTTCCCGCTAATGTTTCATCTCCGATTGCGGGAGACATCTTCAGAGGTAAAGTGGCGAACTGCCTCTGGAGATGTCTCCAGCAGTCGGAAATGAAACGTTTCATGCCTCGACCACCAGCCTGAAAGTGTTAAATGAAGTCATTACCGGCCGTGAAAGTCTACATTGTATCATCAACAGTTCGGTTGTTAGACATCTCAAACATGCGGTGAGTCATACAGTGTCGTGGTATCTTGCAAAACTTAATAACATACTTCTTTAAACAGCTCATCGTTTTTGATAGCTCTTCACTACTAGTCTTTCTCGAGCTGCACATACACTATGTGATCAGAAGTATCCAGACACCCCCAAAAACATACGTTTGTCATATTAGATACATTGTGCTGCCACCTACTGTCAGGTATCCAATATCAGCGACCTCAAGCAGTCATTTGACATCGTCAGAGAGAAGAATGGGGCGCTCCGCGGAACTCACGGACTTCGAACGTGGTCAGGTGATTGGGTGTCACTTGTGTCATACGTCTGTACGCGAGAATTCCACGCTCCTAAACATCCCTAGGCCAACTGTTTCCGATGCGATAGTGAAGTAGAAACGTGAAGGGTCACGTACAGCACAAAAGCGTACGGGCCGACTTCGTCTGTTGATTGATAGAGACCGCTGACAGTTGAAGAGCATCGTAATATGTAACAGGCAGACATCTATCCGGACCATCACACAGGAATTCCAGACTACATCAGGATCCACTGCAAGTACTACGACAGTCAGGCGAGAGGTGAGAAAACTTGCGTTTCATGGTCGAGCGGCTCCTCGTAAGCTCTCCTGCAGATTTACGAAGCAGATTTCATATAAAGTAAAAAGTCAGTTTCCGTTAGGGTAATGATCGCTGCTTTTGCCAGTGGAAAGCTGGAGGATCTCAAGTGTAAATTATTGGGATATCCACCGTATTCACAATATTTGTCACCCTATAGGCTCCACGTAATTCTACAGCTAAAGCAAATTGTTGGAACTTCTGTCCTACTCGGATGGTGTCACTCTCTTAGCTCCACGTAATCGTACAGCTAAAAAAAATTTGTGTGTGGATGTGTTTTAGCTACAATGAAGGTATAGATGGGTATTTTACAGACATTATGTTCGTAACTTACGAAATGGAACTGGAAAAATGTTATACTTAGAGTATTTGAAGTCTTTTATTGTAATTTTCAGCCTTAGATATCAGGTTTCGACTTCTCAGCAACTTATCGATAGACGATTTGTTAAAAAAAAGGAGAGACAGTAAAATACCAGAAAACGGAATTCGAAAGTCAAACTAGAATACGAAACTACATGCGCTTGAGTACGTTACAGAATAATTCTTGAAAGTATAATTGCAAGTCCAGGAGAAGCACTCACAATCTAAAGATATGTGTACTGTTTGGTATTGAATTGATTGCTGGTACCTATAGAATCCCCCCCCCATGAACCATGGATCTTACTGTTGGTGGGGAGACTAACGTGCCTCAGCGATACAGATATCCGTATCGCAGGTGCAACTACAACGGACAGATATCTGTTGAGAGACCAGACAAACGTGTGGTTCCTGAAGTGAGGCAGCTGCCTCCTCAGTAGTTGCAGGGGCAACAGCGTGAGTGATTGACTGATCTGGCCTTGTAACATCAATCCAGAAATTGCAAAAAGGAAGGAATTTATGGAGATGTGACCTGGATAAACTGAAATAACCAGAGGTTGTAGAGAGCTTCATAGTGAACATCAGGGAACAATGGACAAGAACGTGGGAAAGGAATGCAGTAGAAGGACAGGTAGCTTTTAGAGATGAAATGGTAAAGGCAGCAGAGGATAAAGTTGGTAAAAAGACGAGGACTAGTACAAATCCCTGGGTAACAAGAGATATTGAATTTAATTGATGAAAGGAGAAAATATAAAAATGGAGTAAATGAAGCTGGTGAAAGGGAATACAAATGCCAAAAAATGAGATCGACAGGAAGTGCAAAATGACTAAGCAGGAATGGCTAGAGGAGAAATGTAAGGAGCATATGTAATTTACATCTACATAGATATGCCGCAAGCCACTGTACGGTGCGTGGCAGACGGTACCCTGTACACTACCAACTACGGGAAAGATAGACGCCGCTTAGAGCAAACTTAAAGAGACCATTGGAGAAAAGAGAACCACCTGTATGAATAACAAGAGCTCAGTGGAAAACCAGTCTTAATCAAAGAAGGGAAAGCAGAAAGGTTGAAAGAGTATATAGAGGGTCTACACAATGGAGATGTACTTGAGGGCAAAAGTATGGAAATGGAGGAAGACGTAGATAAAGCTCAGATGGGAGGTACGATACTACTTGAAGAATTTGACAGAACACTGAGAGACCTAAATCGAAACAAGGTCCCAGGAGTAGACATAGAATTAATGATAGCCTTGAGAGAGCCAGCCATAACAAAACTCTTCCATCTTGTGAGCAAGATGTTTGAGACAGATCAAATAACCTCACACTTCAAGAATAATACGAGGGTTATTAAGAAAGTAAGTAACGATCGGTCACGAAATGGAAACCACAGTGAAAATCAGATGAAGTTTTGCATAGGTGTGTTGGGCAGTGTCTCTAGTACGCCCATCGATCTTGTTAAGTCCTTCTTTTTAGTTCTGAGCACATAGGGAGCACATAAAGATACCTAGAACAATAGTGTCTCTCGCCAAGTACGAGGGCCTGGTGAGAAATTTCGCTTGAAGCTATGCAGCCAACATTACATAACTGACCTGCGTTTTCTTGTTAGAGACAATTCTCAGCCGCATTCTGCAGGGGCAATGAAGATGCTCCAGCATCGTTTTCAATTGGAAATGTTTGATTACCCACAATACAGCCCGTAATTGTCTCCCTCTGAGTTTCATCTCTGCTCACATGAACCGCTGGCTATGAAGACAACATTTTGGCATAGACAACGAGCTGTAGGCCAGCGTATAGAATTGGCGGAAAGCACTGGCGGTTGCCTTCTGTAACGAGGGTATTGGAAAGTTGGTAGAACACTACGACAAACGTCTAAGTCGGATCTGCGACTATGAAGATAAGTAGCTGGAAGTTGTAGCTAACTGTTGCAAATAAAACAGTTTTGATTTTCACTGTGGTTACCATTTCGGGATCTATCGTTCTTTACTTTCCGAATAGCCCTCGTATAATAACTGCAATTCAAAAGAAAGCGCGTGCTGACAGGTACGAAAATTACCGAATTATCGGTTAAATAAGTCACAGTTGCAAAATACTAACATGAATTCTTTACAGAAGAAATGAAAAACTGGCAGAAGCCGATTTCCAGGATGATCAGTTCACATTCCGGAGAAATGTAGGAACACGAGAGGTAAACTGAACCTACGACTTATCGTAGAAGATAGGTTAAGACAATGTTGTTTAGAATACTCTCTTTTAAATTCTAAAGGTGGCAGGCGTAAAATACAGGGAGCGAACGGCTATTTGCAATTTTTACAGAAACTAGATGAGAGTTATAATAGTCGAGGGGCATTAAAGAGAAGCACTGGTTGAGAAGGGGGTTGTAGTCTAACCATGCGTTATTCAATCTATATATTTAGCAAGCAATAAAGAAAACAAAAGGAAAAATTGTATTAAGAGTAAAAGTCCAGGGAGAAGAAACAAACACTTTGAGGTCTGCCGATGACACTATAATTCTCTCAGAGACAGCAAAGGACTTGGCAGCGCAGTTGAATGGAATGGACAGTGTCTTGAAAGGATGATATAATATGAACATCAACAAAAGTAAAACGAGGATAATGGAATGTAGTCGAATTAAATCAGGTGATGTTTGTAACGCCGGAAATGCATATCGGCCTATTTCCATCTATTGTACTATAAATTTTTTCCTTATTTTGTTACCTGCAGAAATGACATTTCTGTGCCTTTATATATTGTAATTGTTTTGCAATTTGTGTATATATATATATATATATATATATATATATATATATATATATATATATATATATATAATTGGTTTGTTTTGTAAATATTATTTGTATTTTTACGCTGGGTCTTGCCTAGGGAAAACTATGCTATCGAACGATTACATCGATAGGTCGTGTGGAGAACCAAAGTGTTTAGTATCTTGGGTAGTGTTAACTCAGCTGCGTGGAGCGCGGGCAGAGGAGACTCTGGCTGGAGTAGGGCGGTGGAGCAGGTGTGTTGTGTGACGCTACATCTACATCTACATTGATACTCCGCAAGCCACCCAACGGTGTGTGGCGGAGGGCACTTTACGTGCCACTGTCATTACCTCCCTTTCCTGTTCCAGTCGCGTATGGTTCGCGGGAAGAACGACTGTCTGAAAGCCTCCGTGCGCGCTCTAATCTCTCTAATTTTACATTCGTGATCTCCTCGGGAAGTATAAGTAGGGGGAAGAATATATTCGATACCTCATCCAGAAACGCACCCTCTCGAAACCTGGCGAGCAAGCTACACCGCGATGCAGAGCGCCTCTCTTGCAGAGTCTGCCACTTGAGTTTATTAAACATCTCCGTAACGCTATCACGGTTACCAAATAACCCAGTGACGAAACGCGCCGCTCTTCTTTGGATCTTCTCTATCTCCTCCGTCAACCCGACCTGGTACGGATCCCACACTGATGACCAATACTCAAGTATAGGTCGAACGAGTGTTTTGTAAGCCACCTCCTTTGTTGATGGACTACATTTTCTAAGTACTCTCCCAATGAATCTCAACCTGGTACCCGCCTTACCAACAATTAGTTTTATATGATCATTCCACTTCAAATCGTTCCGTACGCATACTCCCAGATATTTTACAGAAGTAACTGCTACCAGTGTTTGTTCCGCTATCATATAATCATACAATAAAGGATCCTTCTTTCTATGTATTCGCAATACATTACATTTGTCTATGTTAAGGGTCAGTTGCCACTCCCTGCACCAAGTGCCTATCCGCTGCAGATCTTCCTGTATTTCGCTACAATTTTCTAATGCAGCAACTTCTCTGTATACTACAGCATCATCCGCGAAAAGCCGCATGGAACTTCCGACACTATCTACTAAGTCATTTATATATATTGTGAAAAGCAATGGTCCCATAACACTCCCCTGTGGCACGCCAGAGGTTACTTTAACGTCTGTAGACGTCTCTCCATTGATAACAACATGCTGTGTTCTGTTTGCTAAAAACTCTTCAATCCAGCCACACAGCTGGTCTGATATTCCGTAGGCTCTTACTTTGTTTATCAGGCGACAGTGCGGAACTGTATCGAACGCCTTCCGGAAGTCAAGAAAAATAGCATCTACCTGGGAGCCTGTATCTAATATTTTCTGGGTCTCATGAACAAATAAGGCGAGTTGGGTCTCACACGATCGCTGTTTCCGGAATCCATGTTGATTCCTACATAGTAGATTCTGGGTTTCCAGAAATGACATGATACGCGAGCAAAAAACATGTTCTAAAATTCTACAAGAGATCGACGTAAGAGATATAGGTCTATAGTTTTGCGCATCTGCTCGACGACCCTTCTTGAAGACTGGGACTATCTGTGCTCTTTTCCAATCATTTGGAACCCTCCGTTCCTCTAGAGACTTGCGGTACACGGCTGTTAGAAGGGGGGCAAGTTCTTTCGCGTACTCTGTGTAGAATCGAATTGGTATCCCGTCAGGTCCAGTGGACTTTCCTCTATTGAGTGATTCCAGTTGCTTTTCTATTCCTTGGACACTTATTTCGATGTCAGCCATTTTTTCGTTTGTGCGAGGATTTAGAGAAGGAACTGCAGTGCGGTCTTCCTCTGTGAAACAGCTTTGGAAAAAGGTGTTTAGTATTTCAGCTTTACGCGAGTCATCCTCTGTTTCAATGCCATCATCATCCCGTAGTGTCTGGATATGCTGTTTCGAGCCACTTACTGATTTAACGTAAGACCAGAACTTCCTAGGATTTTCTGTCAAGTCGGTACATAGAATTTTACTTTCGAATTCAATGAACGCTTCACGCATAGCCCTCCTTACGCTAACTTTGACATCGTTTAGCTTCTGTTTGTCTGAGAGGTTTTGGCTGCGTTTAAACTTGGAGTGGAGCTCTCTTTGCTTTCGCAGTAGTTTCCTAACTTTGTTGTTGTACCACGGTGGGTTTTTCCCGTCCCTCACAGTTTTACTCGGCACGTACCTGTCTAAAACGCATTTTACGATTGCCTTGAACTTTTTCCATAAACACTCAACATTGTCAGAGTCGGAACAGAAATTTTCGTTTTGATCTGTTAGGTAGTCTGAAATCTGCCTTCTATTACTCTTGCTAAACAGATAAACCTTCCTCCCTTTTTTTATATTCCTATTAACTTCCATATTCAGGGATGCTGCAACGGCCTTATGATCACTGATTCCCTGCTCTGTACATACAGATTCGAAAAGTTCGGGTCTGTTTGTTATCAGTAGGTCCAATATGTTATCTCCACGAGTCGGTTCTCTGTTTAATTGCTCGAGGTAATTTTCGGATAGTGCACTCAGTATAATGTCACTCGATGCTCTGTCCCTACCACCCGTCCTAAACATCTGAGTGTCCCAGTCTATATCTGGTAAATTGAAATCTCCACCTAAGACTATAACATGCTGAGAAAATTTATGTGAAATGTATTCCAAATTTTCTCTCAGTTGTTCTGCCACTAATGCTGCTGAGTCGGGAGGTCGGTAAAAGGAGCCAATTATTAACCTAGTTCGGTTGTTTAGTGTAACCTCCACCCATAATAATTCACAGGAACTACCCACTTCTACTTCACTACAGGATAAACTACTACTAACAGCGATGAACACTCCACCACCGGTTGCATGCAATCTATCCTTTCTAAACACCGTCTGTACCTTTGTAAAAATTTCGGCAGAATTTATCTCTGGCTTAAGCCAGCTTTCTGTACCTATAACGATTTCAGCTTCGGTGCTTTCTATCAGCGCTTGAAGTTCCGGTACTTTACCAACGCAGCTTCGACAGTAGCTCCCGCAAGTTGCCGCGCTTTCGGGGTTTGACAGTATGTGATTGCGCTCGACTTGCTATGACAGTTTCTGGCACGGAGTCACGGACGGGAAACATTAGCTGGCAGACATCAAGAGCTCGTTTCGCCTGGTGACCGAGTCGAGAAGAAGGGGCGCCAACATCCAGCTTCTGTAACAGCGACGGCCGACAATGAGTGATTGTCGCCACATCCTCAATCGATGACTTCAAACCTTCAATCAACCAACAAGGAAGACTGAAAGCACGTAAAGTTTTGGAACTGTATGGCAGACCTCAGCTTTTCAAACTGTTCCATTTGCATCACTAAAATACAGCAACTTAGCATGAACCTTTGTTGCTCATTGTCCCAATTGCATTACCAAGCAGGGTCCCTTCCTTTTCCGAAATGAACCCGAGTGTCGTTGAAATTCAAACGCCAGCATTAAAGTAATATCATTCCATTTCACTGCTTTAAAGTATTCATAGCTGGCTACAATAACCAAACAGAACTATATTTAGGTTTCACAAGCACAAATTAAGAGTGCGAGTTTTGTTACCATATTTTAGCTTACGTGTGACTGCAGCTCAGCTTGGTACGTACTAAATTTTACTATTGTTAATTGTTCAAAATCATTTAATTCAAGTTCAAAGATAAATCTCTTATTTCTAAATTGCGTCGATTCAAGTTGCTTTTGAGATGATTGTTGAGGTAGCCCAAGACTAACCTATTTTATTTAATATCGTAGTGCTTCAGAAACAAAGTTCAATATTAAATTCAGTCACTAACTTAACTTTCAATTTTCCGGTTTTATTAATTCTTTTGCTGAATTAAGTCAGAGTGTAGCGAATTTTATTACATTCAGTTTTCACACAACACGTGTCAACATTGAGTTGCCATGCTTTTAGTGATAATTATATGTGCATTAACCTTTCTTTTGCAGTTACTATAGTAGTTGTCCATAGGACTGGCGACCGTAATTTTCCCCAAATCTCAAATATCTAACGCCAGTAAATTGTTAACGTAACAACCACACATTTACTTTCTTTATTAACTTTACCCTTTTTCAAAATTAATTTCCACCAATTTCATTTGCATTTTTCCTTTCATTTAGATGTGACCCTTCCTCCCTCTTTACCGACAGTTTAACTTCAGTGACGACTGCTTTTCCCAAATTTCCATTAGGTACACGCGGTTTGATTTTTCACTGTCATTAAAGTCGATAAGTGAGGGTGGAGGTTACATGTTGAGGAATTCAATTATGAAATGAGACACTTAAAGTAGTAGATGCGTTTTACCATTTGGGCAGCAAAATAACTGATGACGTTCGAAAGAGGATATAAAACGAAGAGTGGAAATGGTAAGATAGGCATTTCTCAAGAAGAGAAATTTTTAAAAATCGAGTGTAGGTTTAAGTGTTAGGAAGTCTTTTCTGAAAGAATTTGTATGGGGTGTAATCATGTATGGAAGTGAGACATGGACGATATACAGTTTAGACAAGATGAGAATAAAAGCTTTTGAAATGTGGTGCTACAGAAGAATGCTGAAGGTTAGATAGATACATCACGTAATAGTGAGGAGGTACTGAATACAAATGGGGAGAAAATAAATTTGTGACACAACCTGGCAAGAAGAAGGGATCGGTTGGTAGGACACATTGTGAGATATCAAGGGATCACCAATTTAGTACTGGAGAGAAGCGCGGAGAGGGGGGGGGGGGGGGTAAAAATCTTAGAGGGAGACCAAAAGGTAAGTACGGTGTGCAGATTTATTTAGAAGGATGTAGGTTGCAGTTGTTACTCGGAGATGAAGAGGCTTCCACAGGACAGAGTTGCATGGAGAGCTGTATTAAATCATGGTCTTTAGACTGAAGCCAGCCGGCCGGTGTGGCCGAGCGGTTCTAGGCGCTTCAGTCCAGAACCGTTCGACCGCTACGGTCGCAGGTTAAAATCCTGCCTCGGGCATGGATGTGTGTGATGTCCTTAGGTTAGTTAGGTTTATTTAGTTCTAAGTTCTAGGGGACTGATGACCTCCGATGTAAAGTCCCATAGTGTTCAGAGCCATTTGAAACATTTGACTGAAGACGACAACAACAATCTCTAGAATATAAATTTAAAAGAATTCAGAGTGTGAAACTGATTGTGAGGTTTACCATTCTAGAAATGAAAAATAGCAAAAAATTACATAACTAATGGTTAAGGTAAGAATTGTTGGATTCACCATTTATGCAAAACACCGTTTTTTCCAAGTTCCCAAACATGTTTCAGCACCACTGTGCCATCATCAATGGGTTTCTGTTTTATTTAATCTGTAATGTGAACATTTTTACTAAATGATTATAAAATTATGTGAATATTTAGTTTAAACATCAGTTCGTTTCTTTTTGTTAATACTTTAAGGTAAGCTAGTCTTACATCAGAAGTTGGTTGAATGGCACCTGATTACAGACGCAGTCTCCGAGTGGCAGTCTGGTCGCTGCGAAGCTGCAAATGTTTCAGCCACACGTCATTGACAAATCATATACTAATAGAAATGGGCTCCCGAGATCACTGAAGAGTTTTATCTCATGCCGCTCTGGTCATCGTCAACTTACATTTGGCACAGGGTCTGGTGTAAGCGAAATGATTGATTTTACTGCGTGTAACTCTCGTTCCATTTCTCAGCGTTGTGAGTTAAATCCCAAACAACTCTCCTGCGATTGTGGAAGGACACAATACATCCCTAACAGTGATTCACTCGCCAGGAATGTATGAAACTGATACGGTCACGTTTGTTCGCAACGCACCACACAATAAAAGCGGATACTGAGTGTAAAATTGTATCTAGTTCTCCCACCACGTAAGGGCACCATTTCTTCGTAATTGTGGACAGCAGACATATAGAGCTTAACAACGGTTTAGTGCACTCATAGTGCCACACTTGACTCTGTACGTCTGCAGGAGTACAATACGCGGAGGCTGCTTTGGTGGAGCGGACACGCCTTTCGTGACTCAGCCGCTGCCGTCGTTTGAACTTGCGTGTTGGAACGAGTGAATAATAAAAGAAAAGTGATTCACAGGAACTTGAGTTATTTATAAGGAAAGACACACCCCAGATCAGACAAAGGACGGGCTGTTTGAAAAGGCTACTTCCTTGTTATGAAACATCAGTGACGTTTGCCGTCGGCATGTTTATAGAGTGCAGTTCATAGAATCCCTGGAAAGAACTTAGTTCGAGTCCCCAGTTAGGTACAAGGTTATAATCTATTTGGAAGCTACACGTGTCGTACACTCCGTTGCAAAGCAAAACATTCCTTCTCAAAACCCTTTTAAAATTTCCTGAAATCACATGGCAACAACCTAAATTCAAAACACGGAACTTAATTAAAAATAATCATAGATAAGCTCTGCTCGTGAAAGAAACAATTTTCACTCTTTTCTATAGAATGCTTTTTCGGTTAAACAGAGACTGACAAAAACCGGTTAGCGAAAACCCTTTGGAATTATGTATTGTTAATTACTTCGCTCTCATGAAATAATTCAGTAATAGGTAACTGAACTGAAAATAATTTACGAGGAAGAAGAATGCCAAAGTCGCTTACAACGTACGCAGATATCAAGGACCTCAATTCCACAAATCTATAAAGCCTAATCCGCAGTTACAGGCGGAAAGATACAGTCACTTGTGCAGCCAAATAAATATACGCTACTACCATACGAAAGAGATTTCCTTGAACGGATGCATGCCTTTCGTGAAGGCAGATACCACTAGACAGTTGAGTCACATGAATAAGTTGAAATACTCAAGTTGGAAACTTCTACAGACTAACACCACGCCAATAGAAGTGTGCAACTGCGAGTCAAGGACAATCAATTTAATTTTGCTCGAATCTCAAGTCTACCGCTGGTCATCATACCAGAGTAGGGGAGTATTTAAGTTGACTGTTTAGCTGAGTGAGACAGAGTGACTTTCGCTTGGTAAGTGAGAACATGACGAAGCCATAGCGATGGCGCAGTAGAGGAACGAAAAAGACTGCAAACACATTCCTAAGAGGAATGGACATGAATACTTCGGTCCTTTGCGTATTTTTCTAAATACACCACGACCCATCCTTCAACAAGAATATCGCCCGTTCCTTCCTTTCAACTACATCTGATTTGGGTCAACGCTCTATCTCTACTGATATTTCCAGAATGAGATTTTCACTCTGCAGCGGCGTGTGCGCTGATATGAAACTTCCTGGCAGATTAAAACTGTGCGCCCGACCGAGACTCGAAAAATCTGCCAGGAAGTTTCATATCAGCGCACACTCCGCTGCAGAGTGAAAATCTCATTCTGGAAATATCCCCCAGGCTGTGGATAAGCCATGTCTCCGCAGTATCCTTTCTTTCAGGAGTGCTAGTTCTGCAAGGTTCGCAGGAGAGCTTCTGTAAAGTTTGGAAGGTGGGAGACGAGATACTGGCAGAAGTAAAGCTGTGAGTACGGGCCGTGAGTCGTGCTTCGGTAGCTCAGATGGTAGAGCACTTGCCCGCGAAAGGCAAAGGTCCCGAGTTCGAGTCTCGGTCGGGCACACACTTTTAATCTCAAAGTTTTTATTTCTTCTCCATGGATTTTAATTCCTACTCCAAATTTTTCTTTTGTTTCCTTTACTGTTTGCTCAATATACAGATTGAATAACATCGGGGATAGGCTACAACACTGTCTCACTCCCTTTCCAACCACTGCTTCCCTTTCACGTCCCTCGACTCTTATAACTGCCATCTGGTTTCTGTACAAATTGTAAATAGCCCTTTGGTCCCTGTATTTTACCCCTGCCACCTTCAGAATTTGAAAGAGAGTATTGCAGTCAACGTTGTCAAAAGCTTTCTCTAAGTCTACAAATACTACAAATTCTGAAGGTGGCAGGGGTAAAATACAGGGACCAAAGGGCTATTTACAATTTGTACAGAAACCAGATGGCAGTTATAAGAGTCGAGGGACGTGAAAGGGAAGCAGTGGTTGGAAAGGGAGTGAGACAGTGTTGTAGCCTATCCCCGATGTTATTCAATCTGTATATTGAGCAAACAGTAAAGGAAACAAAAGAAAAATTTGGAGTAGGAATTAAAATCCATGGAGAAGAAATAAAAACTTTGAGATTAAAAGTGTGTGCCCGACCGAGACTCGAACTCGGGACCTTTGCCTTTCGCGGGCAAGTGCTCTACCATCTGAGCTACCGAAGCACGACTCACGGCTGGTACTTACAGCTTTACTTCTGCCAGTATCTCGTCTCCTACCTTCCAAACTTTACAGAAGCTCTCCTGCGAACCTTGCAGAACTAGCACTCCTGAAAGAAAGGATACTGCGGAGACATGGCTTAGCCACAGCCTGGGGGATGTTTCCAGAATGAGATTTTCACTCTGCAGCGGAGTGTGCGCTGATATGAAACTTCCTGGCAGATTAAAACTGTGAGGACCGGGCCTGAGTCGTGCTTCGGTAGCTCAGATGGTAGAGCACTTGCCCGCGAAAGGCAAAGGTCCCGAGTTCGAGTCTCGGTCGGGCACACAGCTTTAATCTGCCAGGAAGTTTCATATCAGCGCACACTCCGCTGCAGAGTGAAAATCTCATTCTGGAAACATCCCCCAGGCTGTGGCTAAGCCATGTCTCCGCAGTATCCTTTCTTTCAGGAGTGCTAGTTCTGCAAGGTTCGCAGGAGAGCTTCTGTAAAGTTTGGAAGGTGGGAGACGAGATACTGGCAGAAGTAAAGCTGTAAGTACCGGGTGTGAGTCGTGCTTCGGTAGCTCAGATGGTAGAGCACTTGCCCGCGAAAGGCAAAGGTCCCGAGTTCGAGTCTCGGTCGGGCACACAGTTTTAATCTGCCAGGAAGTTTCTACTGATATTGTTACTAAAGGGTCGTAAAACACTAACAATCCTTCATTCTTCCTACAGACGTTGGGTCTATATATGCACCCAGTGTTGGACAGACAATTCAGTGTCTCAGTATGACCCGCTATGGAGTATCATCAACGAGCTACTACACACATCAAAAAAGGTTTTGCATAATCGCGGTTCCCAGAACTCCTGAAGATAGACGTTGACTGTGGATATTGTTTCACAGACACTGTCCCTTTGACTGTTCAGAGATGTCACTAAACCAACCCAAAGATGTAAACAACCAACGTGAGCAGCGCCTATTAGACGGACGGGATCCGACAGCCGATCAGATCCAGTCATTCCACCAGGAAGGAGGTACACGGCTCGTGTTGTCTGTGGCTCAACCATGCCTAGACGTCAATACCGCGGTTCGATCGCGTCCCCATTGTTACTTTGTGCCAAGAAGTGCTCACAACAAGGAAAATGTACGGGCGTCCCTGAGTGAGCCACAGTGATGTTGTTCGGACATGGAGAAGATAGAGACAGACAGGATCTGTCGATGACATTCCTCACTCAGGCCGCCCAAGCGCCAGAACTGCAGTGAATGACCGCTACCTACGGATTGCGGCTCGGAGGAACCCTGACAGCAACGCCACCACGTTGAATAATACTTTACGCGCAGTCACAGGACGTCGTGTTACGACTCAAACTGGGTGCAGTGGGCTGCATGATGCGCAAGTTCACTACCGACGTCCATGGCGAGGTCCATCTTTGCAACCACACCATGCAGCGGGGTATAGATGGGCCCAACAACGTGCCGAATGGACCGCGCAGGACTGGCATCGTTTCACCGATGAGTGTCGCATGTGCCTTCAACCAGACAATCTTCAGAGCCAGCCTGGTCAGGCTGAACGCCTTAGATACACTGTCCAGCGAGTGCAGCAAGGTGAAGGTTCGTGCTGTTTTGGGGCGGTATTATGTGGGGCCGACGTACACCGTCGGTGGTTATGGAAGGCGCCATAACGGCTGTACGATACGTGAATGCTATCCTCCGACCGATAGTGCAACCATATCGGCAGCATATTGGGGACGCATTGGTCTTCATGGACGACAATTCGTGCCTCCATCGTGCACATCTTGTGAATGGCTTCCTCCAGGATAACGACATCGCCCGACTTGAGTGGCCAGCATGTTCTCCAGACATGAAACCTATCGAACATGCCTGGGATAGATTGAAACAGCTCTGAAGGATCTACTCCGAATCGCCGTTGAGGAGTGGGACAATCTGGACCAACAGTGTCTAGATGAACTTGTAGATAGTGTGCCACGACGGATACAGGCGTGCATCAATGAAAGAGGACGTGCTACTCAGTATTAGAGATACCAGTGTGTACAGCAATCTGGACCACCACCTCTCAGGGTCTCGCTCTATGGTGGTACAACATTCAATGTGTGGTTTTTATGAGCAACAAAAAGGGCTGAGCCGGCCGATGTGTCCGAGAAGTTCTCGGCGCTTCAGTCTGGAACCGCGCAACCGCTGCGGTCGCAGGTTCGAATCCTGCCTCTGGCATGAAAGTGTGTGATGTCCTTAGGTTAGTTAGGATTAAGTAGTTCTAAGTTCTAGGGGACTGATGACCTCAGATGTTAAGTCCCATAGTGTTCAGAGCCATTTGAACCATTTTTTGAAAAAGGGCTGAAATTATGTTTATGTTTAATTCTATTCTAATTTTATGTACAGGTTCCGGATCTCTCGGAACCGAGGTGATGAAAAACTTTTTTTGACGTGTGTATTTGCACACAGCTGTATTCGCATTGCCTGTGTATTGTTTCCAGGGGAATTTCATATCATTTGTACATGTAGTCATTGTGATATTCTCTCAAGCACAAATTCTCCGTTACGTTTAAGCCGGGCGTTTGGATGTATGTACATCTGTAATCTGTCGATCAACATAAAAGGTACATCTTTACGATATATTGGGTGTTTCAAAAAGATTGATCCAGCTTCACTGGACTATATGTTCTACATGAATTAAGATAAATACTAGAGGAAACTTTTAATTTACACTCCTGGAAATGGAAAAAAGAACACATTGACACCGGTGTGTCAGACCCACCATACTTGCTCCGGACACAGCGAGAGGGCTGTACAAGCAATGATCACACGCACGGCACAGCGGACACACCAGGAACCGCGGTGTTGGACGTCGAATGGCGCTAGCTGCGCAGCATTTGTGCACCGCCGCCGTCAGTGTCAGCCAGTTTGCCGTGGCATACGGAGCTCCATCGCAGTCTTTAACACTGGTAGCATGCCGCGACAGCGTGGACGTGAACCGTATGTGCAGTTGACGGACTTTGAGCGAGGGCGTATAGTGGGCATGCGGGAGGCCGGGTGGACGTACCGCCGAATTGCTCAACACGTGGGGCGTGAGGTCTCCACAGTACATCGATGTTGTCGCCAGTGGTCGGCGGAAGGTGCACGTGCCCGTCGACCTGGGACCGGACCGCAGCGACGCACGGATGCACGCCAAGACCGTAGGATCCTACGCAGTGCCGTAGGGGACCGCACCGCCACTTCCCAGCAAATTAGGGACACTGTTGCTCCTGGGGTATCGGCGAGGACCATTCGCAACCGTCTCCATGAAGCTGGGCTACGGTCCCGCACACCGTTAGGCCGTCTTCCGCTCACGCCCCAACATCGTGTAGCCCGCCTCCAGTGGTGTCGCGACAGGCGTGAATGGAGGGACGAATGGAGACGAGTCGTCTTCAGCGATGAGAGTCGCTTCTGCCTTGGTGCCAATGATGGTCGTATGCGTGTTTGGCGCCGTGCAGGTGAGCGCCACAATCAGGACTGCATACGACCGAGGCACACTGGGCCAACACCCGGCATCATGGTGTGGGGAGCGATCTCCTACACTGGCCGTACACCACTGGTGATCGTCGAGGGGACACTGAATAGTGCACGGTACATCCAAACCGTCATCGAACCCATCGTTCTACCATTCCTAGACCGGCAAGGGAACTTGCTGTTCCAACAGGACAATGCACGTCCGCATGTATCCCGTGCCACCCTACGTGCTCTAGAAGGTGTAAGTCAACTACCCTGGCCAGCAAGATCTCCGGATCTGTCCCCCATTGAGCATGTTTGGGACTGGATGAAGCGTCGTCTCACGCGGTCTGCACGTCCAGCACGAACGCTGGTCCAACTGAGGCGCCAGGTGGAAATGGCATGGCAAGCCGTTCCACAGGACTACATCCAGCATCTCTACGATCGTCTCCATGGGAGAATAGCAGCCTGCATTGCTGCGAAAGGTGGATATACACTGTACTAGTGCCGACATTGTGCATGCTCTGTTGCCTGTGTCTATGTGCCTGTGGTTCTGTCAGTGTGATCATGTGATGTATCTGACCCCAGGAATGTGTCAATAAAGTTTCCCCTTCCTGGGACAATGAATTCACGGTGTTCTTATTTCAATTTCCAGGAGTGTATGTATAGGACTAAAAAGTTCTCATTTTTAAAAGAATCATTCGATTTTTTGTGCATGTGTATATATTTTATGTACAACCTTGGGGTATTTCTTACAATTACGGTACGTTTAGATTCAAACTTTTCATTCGTCTTTCACAGACGTAAATTTTCCCTACACCGGACGTATGAAAAGCATCCAGATGAAAGTCATATTCTTCCTGTACTATTGTTAGTACGTCTTTAGTTACCACATTCACCACTGTTGCTACAGGCCGGTGCAGTTCACCCAAAGTTGTCGGAAGGAAACGCACACATATTAAGTCTTTGACAAACCTTCACAAAAGTAGTTACATACCATGAGATCAGGCGCTGTTCGAGGCCAGTGGTGCAATGTGGGATCTGTACGTTCCTTACTGTCAGTCCGCCTTGAAGAGATCACGCTCATAAAATGCCTTTATGTGCAGGTGCCAGCACTGTGTTACTCTGTCCTGTTGAGAAATGAAATTTTCGGCTCGTTCTTGTCTCGACGTACGTTGTATGACGAACGAACGAGCGATCAAGCAACCGAGTGAGTGAGCTACCCGTACCAGGAAGCCCTTACCAGAAACCACAGACAACCGGACGCGTCCACGGACCCGTCCGGCGACTGGATCTGCCGCGACCCGTTCACCTGGGTGAGGCCGAAGGGCTCGCGGCCAGGTTCTTGATCTGGCTCCGTCGGGTCGGTCGGTGGACCCCTACCTGCTTGCCCCCACAGCTACGTGCAGTCCCACAGTCCATGTTAATGCAGGCGGGTAGGATCCACCAAGCAGTCGCCGGTGACCACGCACAGTCAGACGAGTCTGTGGATGGGTCAGTAGACCAATCGGGCTGTGAATGGGTTCCTTTACCAGCAACCACAGCAACTGGTTACATATAACTGGCTTTGAGGTAAGCTTCTACTTTCTATACATTAGCTAAAATCTATATCTACGCATTTCAAGCCACAATACAACTCATATGGACGGTACTTACTACCTCTCCTGAGTCAACCTTTTCATCTCAGAGTAGCACTTCCAACCTACGACCTCAATTATTTGTTTCATATATTTCTGTCTTCCTTTACAACTTTTACTCTCTGCAGCTCCCTCTAGTAAAATGGAATCTGTTCCCTGACGTCTTGAGAGATGTCCTATCATCCCGTCCCCTCTTCTTGGCAGTGTTTTCCATATGCTCTTTCCCTCGCTGATTTTGCGGGGAACCTCCTTATTCCTTACCCTATCAGTCCACCTAATTTTTAACTTTATTCTGTAGCACCACATCTCAAATACTTCAGTTCTCTTCTGCTCCGGTTTTCCCACAGTCCATGACCCACTGCCATACAATGCTGTGCTCCAAACGTACATTTTTAGAAATTTCTTCTTCAGGCTAAGACCTGTATTTGATACAAATAGACTTCTCTTGGCCAGGAATGCCCTTTTTGCCAGTGTTAGTTTGCTTTTTATGACTTCCTTGCTCTGCCCGTAATGGATAATTTTGCTGCCTAGGTAACAGAATTTCCTAACGCCATCTACTTCGTTATCAACAATTTTTATGTTAATTTTCTCGCTGTTCTAATTTCTGCTACTTGTCATTATTTTCGTCTCTCTTATATTTACTCAACTCATATTATGCACTCATATGACTGTTCATTCCATTCACCAGGTCCTGTAATTCATCTTCCCTTTCTCTGAAGAATAGCAATGTCATCAGCGAATCTTAACGTTGACAACGTCTCACCTTGAATTTTAATCCCACTTTTTTATTTCCGTCATTGCTTCTTCGGCGTATAGACTCAACAGCAGGGGCGAAAGACTAAATCTCTAACTTACACCATTATTAAACATTGCACTTAGTTCTGCACAGCTTGGGCGAGACACTCATCATTGACACCCGTTTTAATTCATGCTCTTCGGTCTTTGTCTTCCAGTTTCATGGTTCCAATTTTTGTTTTTGTACGTATTGCATATAACCCATCTTTCCCAATAGCTTACACTTATTTTTCTCTGGATTTCAAACATGTTGCACCATTTGTCATTATCGAGCGCTTCCTCCAGCTCGAGATATCCTATAAACATGTCTTGTATTTTTTTAAATCTTTCTTACATTATGAACTGCAACGTCAGAGCTACATCTCCGGTATCTTTGCCTGTCCTGAAGGCCAATCTAATCGTCATGTAACAGCTACTCAATTTTTCATTTTTCTGCATATTATTCTTGTCAGGAACTTGGATGCATGAAAATGGACACAAACAGTCTCGACTACAAAAACTTTAATTTTGTGGTAACCGGTTTTGGTCACTTTCTGACAATCCTCGTATCATGATATAGGTGGTGACGGTGAATGGAGCGGGTGCTTTAACTCCATGAACATCAACCGAAACCAATTACCACAAAATAAATGTTTCTGTGGTCGAGATTGTTTGTGTCCATTTTCTAGACCGCTGGTCTCCATGAAAATGTCCGAAAAATTATTGGATGCATGAGCTGTCAAGTTGATTGTGCGAAAACTCTCGCACTTGTCGGGCTTGCATTCTTCGGAATTGTGTGGGTGATGTTTTTCCGAAAGTCTGATGGTATGTCGCAAGTCTCATACATTCACACATCAACGTGCATAATCGTTCTGTTGACACTACCCCAAATAATTTTAGAAATTCCTATAAAATGGTTCTGTTCCTTCTGCCTTATTTGGTTTTATGCCTTCCAGAGCTGTTCAAAATTCTGATTCTATTTCTGGATCCCCTATCTCTTACCGATCGGTTCTATTTCTCCATCTATCACATCAGACAAGTCTTATTCTTCATAGAAGCCTTCAATCGACTTTCTCCGCCTATCCGCTCTCTCCTCTGCAATTAAGAGTGAGATTCCCGTTCAATATTAATGTTACCACCATTGTTTGTAATTTCACGCAAAGCTGTTTTGACTTTTCTGTATGCTGAGTCAGTCCTCCCAACAATCATTTCTTTTTCGGTTCCTCACAATTTTCTTCTAGCCATTTCGTGTTAGCTTCCCCGCACTTCCTATTTATTTAATTCCTGAGTGACTTGTATTTCTGTATTCGGGAATTTCCCTGCACATTTTTGTACTTCATTCTTTCGTCGATCGACTGAAGTATTTCTTTTGTTCCCCAGAGTTACCTTCTTTATACGTATGTTTTTCTTTCCAACTTTTGTGATTGCCCTTTTTAATGAAGTCTATTCCTCTTCACCTATACTGGCTACTGAGCTATTCCATATCGCGGTATCTATAGCCTCAGAGATCTTCAAGCGTATCTCTCGATTCGATAGTACTTACATGTCCCATTAATTTGCGCATTGTTTCCTCCTGACAAGTGTCTTCCAGGTGCGATACCCGTGGTCTCTGGATAGCGTCTTTGAGTAACAAACAAAATGTCGTCGGTCCCGGATTCTAAACCCGCAGCTGCTTAAATTCTGATTAATACTCAGTATTGGCGGCCGAAGACTTCCGCCAAGAGAAGTCACCCTCATTCTGTCAACGGCCTTGTCAAAGAGGGCGAGGAGCGGACAGAGATTCAGGGCACTCTCTTGCCCTTGTGGTGGGAAATTACCCCTAAGGCGGAAGAACGAGCAATTATCAACGGCGTGAGGATGCAGAAGGCAATGGAAACCACTGCATTAAAGACAAGTAACATGTATCCACAGGACATGTGGCTTATAATTGAAAACGGGTCATGATGATCTCACCATTGGCAAAAGATTCGGCAATAGCCCCCATTCGGATCTCTGGGAGGGGACTACCAAGGGGGAGGTGACCATGAGAAAATGATTGAATAATCAACGAATGGATAATGTTCGACGAGTCGTGACGTGGAATGTCAGAAGCCTGAACGTGGTAGGAAAGCTAGAAAACCTGAAAGGTGAAACGGTAAGGCTCAATCTAGATATGGTAGAGGTCAGTGAAGTCTAATGGAAGGAAGACAAGGAATTCTGGTCAGATTAATATAGGGTAATATCAGCAGGATGATATCAACAGCAGCCCAAAATGGTATAACGGGAGTAGGATTCGTTATAAATGGGAAGGTAAGGCAACGAGTGTGTTACTGTGAACAGTTTAGTGATTGGGTTATTCTTATCAGAATCGACAGCAAACCAACACCGACAACGATAGTTCAGGTACACATGCCGACGTCGCAAGCTGAAGATGAAGAGATAGAGAAAGAATATAAGGATATTGAAAGGTAACATAATACATAAAGGGAGATGAAAATCAAATAGTCATGGTGGACTGGAATACAGTTGTAGGTGAAGGAGTAGAAGAAAAGGTTACAGGAGAATATGGACTTGGGACAAGGAATGAGAGAGGAGACAAACAATTGAGTTCGGTAATAAATTTCAGCTAGTAACAGCGAATACTCTGTTCAAAAATTACAAGAGAAGGAGGTATACTGCAAAAGGCCGGGCGACACCGGGAAGATTTCATTTAGATTACATCATGGTCAGACAGATACTGGACTGTAAGGCTTACCCAGGAGCAGACACAGACTCAGATCATAACGTAATAGTGATGAAGAGTAGGCTGAAGTTTAAGAGACTAGTCAGGAAGAAACAGTACTCAAATAAGTGGAATACAGAAATACTAAGGAACCACGAGATACGCTTGAAGTTCTCCAAGGCTATAGATAGAGCAGTAAGGAGTAGCTCAGTAGGCAGTACATTTGAAGACCAATGGACTTCTCTAAAAAGAACAATCACAGAAGTTGGAAAGAAAAACATAGATACAAAGAAGACAACCGCGAAGAAACCATGGGTAAAGGAAGAAATACTTCAGTTGATGGACAAAAGAAGGAAGTACAAAAATGTTCAGGGAAAATCAGGAATACAGATACATAAGTTGCCGAGGAGTGAAAAAATAGGAATTGCAGGGAAACTAAGACGAAATGGCTGCATGAAAAATGTGTGGAAATCGAAAAAGAAATGATTGTCGGAAGGACTGACTCAGCGTAAAGGAAAGTGAAAACAACCTTCGATGAAATTAAAAGCGTCGATGGTAACATTAAGAGTGCAACAGGGATTGCGTTGTTAAATCCAGAGGAGATAGCGGGTAGATGGAAAGAGAGCACTGAAGACCTCTATAAGGAGGAAGATTTGTCTGGTGTGATAGAAGAAGAAACAGGAGTGGATTTAGAAGAGACGGGGAATCCAGCATTAGAATCAGAATTTAAGAGAGCTTTGGAGGACCTAAGATCAAATGAGGGAGAAGGGATAGTCCCTAGATAACATTTCATCAGAATTTCTAAAATCATTAGGGGAAGCGGCAACAGAACCACTATTCACGTTGGTGTGTAGAATGTATGAGTCTGGCAATATAACCTCTGACTTTCAGAAAAATATCGTCCAAACAGTTCCGAAGACTGAAAGCGGTAACAAGTGCGAGAATTATCGCACAATCAGCTTAACAACTCATGCTTTCAAGTTGCTAACAAGAATAAATACAGAAGAGTGGAAAAGAAAATTGAAGATGTGTTAGATGAGTTTGGCTGTAGGAAAGGTAAAGGACCACAGAGGCAATTCTGACGTTGCGATTGGTAATGGAAGCAAGACTAAAGATAAATCAAGACTCGTTCATAGGATTTGTCGACCTCGAAAAAGTGCTCGACAATGTAAAATGGTGCAAGATGTTCAAAATTCTGAGAAGAAACAGGGGTAAGCTGTAGGGAGAGACGAGTAATACACAATATGTACAAGAACCAAGAGGGAATAATAAGAGTGAACAAGCAAGAACGAAACGCTCTAATTAAAACGGATGTAAGACAGGGATGTAGTCTTTCGTCCTTACTGTTCAATCTGTACATCGAAGAAGCTATGATGGAAATAAAAGGAAGGTTCAGAAGTGGAATTAAAATTCAAGGTGAAAGGGTATCAATGAAACGATTCACTGATGACATTGCCATCCTAAGTGAAAGTGAAGAAGAATTACATGATCTGGTGAACGAAATGGAGAGTCTAATGAGTACTTTATGTGGATTGAGAATAAATCGACGAAAGAAAAAAGGTATGAGAAATAGCAGAAACGAGAACAGCCAGAACGTTAACATCAGGATTGATCGTCAGGAAGTAGATGAAGTTAAGGAATTCTGCTACCTAGACAGCGCAATAACCAATGGCTGACGGAGCAAGGACATCAAAAGCAGACTAGCACTGGCAAAAAGGGCATTTATTACAGAATTCAATCAGCCGTTCTCCTCTCTCATCCCTAGTACCAACCCCAGGGTGTTCCATTACCCTTTCTTCTACTCCTTCCCTTACAGCCGCATTCCAATCCCCCAAGAGTATTAGATTTTTATCTCTCTTTACGTACTGGATTACCCGTTAAATATCCTCACATAATTTTTCTCTTTTTCTTCATCTTCTTCTTGCGACGTTGGCATGTATAACTAAAATATTGTTAGAGGTGTTGGTTTGTTGTCGATTCTGGTGAGAACAATCCTATCACTGAAATGTTCACAGTAATTCACTACCTGCCCTACCTTCCTGTTCATAACGAATTCCACTGTCGATATACCATTTTCTGCTGCTGTTGATATTACCCTATACTCATCTGACCAGAAATCCTTGCCCTCTTTCCGTTTCACTTCACTGACCATTGACCATTGCCATAGCATTTCGCTTTTTAGATTTTCTTCCTCATTCGATCTTCTGCCGTCCACGTCCCACCTCGTAGAACGTTATCCTTTTTTGTTTATTCAAACTTTTTCTCATGGTTCCCTCCCGTTTACAGTCCCCTCCAGGAAATCCGAATGGTGGACTGGTCCGGAATCTTTTGCGAATGGAGAGATTATTATCATGACACTTTTTCAGTTCCAGGCCACATGTCCTGTAGATACACGTTACGCGTCTTTAATGCAGTAGTTCCATTGCCTTCTGCATCCTCATATCATTGCTGATTCTTCCGCCTTTAAGGGCAGTTTCTCACTCCGAGGATAAGAGAGTGCACTGGATCTCTGCCCGCATCTCCGCCGTGTTTGACAAGGTCGCTGGCAGGATGAGTGTCATTGTTATGCTAGAAGTCATCGGCCGCCATTGTTGAAGAACTTTATTCAAGATGCAAGCAGTGGCAGAGTTCGAACCCGGGACCGAGGACGCTTTGATAACTAATCAAAGTCGCTATCCCTAGACCACGTGTACTCTGATTTGTCTTGTCTTCGTGGTCCTTACGGGAGATATGTGTTGGTAGCGGTAGGACCTTTCAGCACTGTGGCGCAAATACCTATTTTTAAGTTTCTCATTAGTGTTTCACGAAAAGAATGACGTCTTTCCTCCAGAGGGTCCCATCTGAGTTCACGAAGCACCTCCGTAGTACTCGCGTGTTCATCGAACTTACCGCTAACAAATCTAGCAGCATTCCTCAGAATTACTTGCTTGTCTTCCTTCAACCTGTGATGGTGGGGATCCTGAAAACTCGAGCAGTGTTCAAGAATGGGTCACACAAGAGCTCTGTACGCGGTTTCCTTTATAGATGGGCTGCATTTCCCGACGATCCTCCTAATAAACCGATCTCGACCATTTGCCTTCCGTATACACGACCTTACCTGCTTGTTCCATTTCATCTCGCTTTGTAACGTTACACCGGGATATTTAATCAATGAGACTGCGTCTGGCAGCACACCACTAACACTCTCTTCTAACACTGTTGTTCCTACTCATCCGCATTAATTTACATTTTAGCACAGAGCAAGCTGCTTCAAGTTCCTTATTTCATTCACATAGAAGAAACAATCTAGTAAATTCCTCTCAGCCTTTTTGAACTAGCCTTTGGAGAATGTTGGAATTAAAGTTCATGGACACTTCTTTGACTATGAGGTGGTGTTGGGGCCAAATGTAAATGTAGCTTACTGGAAGAAGCCGTCACCAGTGCCTTCAGCCATTCCCAATGTGTTGTATCTACGCCGCCCAACATCAGTTGGAATGTTAAACTACCTGCAATGTCAGTTTTACATCAGTACCTAATCCTAGCTCCCACATTAAGTTGCAGTCACGTTGGGTGATTTATCACCGAACGACGTAGCATAAGCAGCAGCAGCAACATCAGCGGAGTGAGCTCATTAGCAGAAATACCACAGCTAATCTTTACGGACAGCCAGCAAATCTCATCCGCAGTTTTCTCCTTAACTCAGAATCAACGGACTATCGACATTACAAGCAACATCCATCCAACGCATCTACAGTTTCAATCCTTTGCACACAGAAGATTTCGTTTCAGTTCATAGTTAGTCAAAAAAAATTCATTCCGTGACATGCTACACCGAGAGCTTAGTCGATCACTCATGTCACCCACATCTACATATACGAGGTGTGGCTAGAAAAAAACCGGACTAGTACTAGTGAAACAATAAAACGAATGCAATAAGGCTGAAAGTCGCGTGGCCTGTCACGTGACTCTCGCTCCGCCTACTGCTCGAGTTTCATCTGCCTCCTGCACTCAGTCTGCCCGTGGCGTCTGTTTTAAGTAGTTGACGTTTTGTCTGTGCGTCGGAAAATGTTGAGTGTACAGAAAGAACAGCGTGTTAACATCAAATTTTGTTTCAAACTAGGAAAATCTGCAAGTGAAACGTTTGTAATGTTATAACAAGTGTACGGCGATGATTGTTTATCGCGAACACAAGTGTTTGAGTGGTTTAAACGATTTAAAGATGGCCGCGAAGACACCAGTGATGACACTCGCACTGGCAGACCATTGTCAGCAAAAACTGATGCAAACATTGAAAAAATCGGTAAACTTGTTCGACAAGTTTCCTTGTCAACTCCTGTTAACTCAGACACTGCTCTGATTGTTAAACGGCGATCTTGTCGAACAAGTTTACCGAATTTTTCAATGTTTGCATCAGTTTTTGCTGACAATGGTCTGCCAGTGCGAGTGTCATCACTGGTGTCTTCGCGGCCATCTTTAAATCGTTTAAACCACTCAAACACTTGTGTTCGCGATAAACAATCATCGCCGTACACTTGTTGTAACATTACAAACGTTTCACTTGCAGATTTTCCTAGTTTGAAACAAAATTTGATGTTAACACGCTGTTCTTTCTGTACACTCAACATTTTCCGACGCACAGACAAAACGTCAACTACTTAAAACAGACGCCACGGGCAGGCTGAGTGCAGGAGGCAGATGAAACTCGAGCAGTAGGCGGAGCGAGAGTCACGTGACAGGCCACGCGACTTTCAGCCTTATTGCATTCGTTTTATTGTTTCACCAGTACTAGTCCGGTTTTTTTCTAGCCACACCTCGTACATCTACATGGATACTCTGAATATCACACTTAAGTGCTTGGTAGAAGGTTCATCGAACCACGTTCATAATAGTTTTCTATTCCAGTCTCGAACAGCGCGCGGAATAAACGAACGTCTATATCTTTCCGTGCGAGCTCTGATTTCCCTTATTTTGTTATGATGATCGATCATCCCTATGTAGGTCGGCGTCAACAAAATACTTTTGCGTTCGGAGGAGAAAGTTGATGATTGAAATTTCGTGAGAAGATTACACCGCATCGAAAAACGCTTTTGTTTCAATGATGTCCACACCAAAACGTCTATAATGTCAGTAACATTCTCCCCCCTATTTCTCGGTAATGCAAAACGTGCTGCCCTCCTTTGAACTTCCTCGATGTACTCCGTTAATCCCATCTGGTGAGGATCCCTCATCGTGCAGCAGTACTCCGAAAGAGGACCGACAAGTGTAGTGTAGGCAAGCTGCTAAGTGTTCTGCAATAAAACGCACTCTTTGCTTCGCCCGTCCCACATTTTCTATTTGTGCTCCCCAGTTTAAATTGTTCGTGACTGTAATTACGACCTCTAGATTTGACTAATTTATCGTGTAACCGAAGTTTAACGGATTCCTTTTAGCACTCATGTGAATGACCTTACACTTTTCATTATTTGGGGTAAGTTGCTAATTTTCTAACTGTACCGGTATCTTCTCTAAATCGTTTTCTAATTTGTTTTGATCTTTTGTTGACTGTACTAGGCGATATACGACAACATGATGTGAAAACAACCGAAGACTTGTCCTCGGATTGTGTCCTAAATCATTTTTATAGATAAGAAACAGCAAAGGGCCTATAACACTACCTTGGGGAACTTCTGTTTTACTCGATGACTTTCCGTCAAATACTATGAACTGTGCGCTGTCTGACAGGACTAATTGAGACGATGTTCCATGCCAATGCAAGCTGACTGCGAGTCGCTTGTGTGGTACAGTGTCAAAAGCCTTCTGGAAATCCAGAAATACGGAATCAATTTGAAATCCCTTGCCACTAGGACTCACACTTCATGTGAGTAAAGAGCTAGTTGTGGTTCTTAAGAACGATGTTTTCTAAATTCATGTTGACTGTGTGACAATAGACCGTTTTCTTCGAGGTAATTCATAATGTTCGAACACAATATATGTTCCAAAATCCTCTAGCGTTAATGATACGGGCCTGTAATTTAGTGGATTACTCCTACTACCTTTCTTGAATATTGGTGTGATCTGCGAAGCTTCCCAGATCTTAGGTGCGGATCTTTCGTCGAGTGAACGGTTGTATATGAGCTTTAAGTATGGAGCTAGAGCATCAGCATACTCTGAAAGGAACCTAATTGGCATACAGTCTGCATCGGAAAACTTGCTTTTATTAAGTAATTTAAGTTGCTTCACTACTCCGAGGATATCTACTTCTAAGTTACTCATGTTGGCAGCTGTTCTCTATTCGAATTCTAGAATATTTATTTCCTCTTCTTTGGTGAAGGAATTTCGGAAGGCCGTGTTTAGTAACTCTGCTTTAGCAGCACTTTCATCGATAGTATTTCCATAGCTATCGCGTAGAGAAGACATTGATCGTGTCTTGCCGCTAATATAATTTATGCACGACGAGAATCTCTTTGGATTTTCTGCCAGGTTTCGAGTAGAAGTTTCGTGCTGGGAACTAGTATAAGCATCTCGCATTGAAGTCCGCGCTAAATTTCAAGGTTCTTTAAAATACAGCCAATCTTGGAGATTTTGTGTACGTTTAAATTTGGCATGCTTTTTTCGTTGTTTCTGCAACAGTGTTCTGACCCGTTTTGTATGCCGAGGGGGATCAGCTCGGTCGCTTGTTAGTTTATTTGGTATAAATCTCTCAATTGCTGACGATACTATTTCTTTGAATTCAAGCCACATCTAGTCTACTCTTACCAGCACATTGTTAATTTGGAAGGATTGGAGATTGTCTCTCAGGAAGGCGTCAAGCGAATTTTTATCTGTTTTTTAACTACGAATATTTTTCGTTTATTTTTGGGCGATTTGAGAGTTTTAACTTGCAGCCTCACTACTACTACGACGACCCTGTGTTCACTAATCCCTGTATCCGTGTTGATTGTCATTATTAGCTCAGGATTATTTGTTGCTAAGAGGTCAAGTGTGTTTTCACAAGCATTTACTAAACGAGTGGGCTCATGAACCAACAAAATGGTTCAAATGGTTCCGAGTACTATGGGACTTAACATCTGAGGTCATCAATCCCCCAGAACTTAGAACTACTTAAACCTAACTAACCTAAGGACATCACACACATCCATGCCCGAGGCAGGATTCGAACCTGAGACCTTAGAAGTTGCGCGGTTCCGGACTGAAGCGCCTGGAACCGCTCGGCCACTGCGGCCGGCCATGAACCAACAGATGGAAATAATTTTCAGAGAAAACCTTATTTACGAGTAGTATATATTTCTTGCTCTCGCTCTGGAAACTTAATCTTATTGCTCTTCTTTACTTAGGACATGAATTTGACCACTTGTTTGTGTGAAGATCAGTCATACACTGAAGATATGATTGTATACTTGATAGCGGACATGATTAAGGAACAGAACATGAAGTGTCAGAAAATGAGGAAAGTGGATCAAAGGAAGATGTATAGTACTATTTCTTCCAGTATTTCACGAAATTGTAGAATTTCAAGCAGAGCCATAGTTTATGGTTGTGGATAAATCATTGTTTCTAGCGTATCCCCGCATCTCGTGGTCGTGCGGTAGCGTTCTCGCTTCCCACGCCCGGGTTCCAGGGTTCGATTCCCGGCGGGGTCAGGGATTTTCTCTGCCTCGTGATGGCTGGGTGTTGTGTGCTGTCCTTAGGTTAGTTAGGTTTAAGTAGTTCTAAGTTCTAGGGGACTGATGACCATAGATGTTAAGTCCCATAGTGTTCAGAGCCAGCCTAGCGTATCCCTTGCACTCGCACCGCACGAGTCAAATGTCACGTGGTTGTTCGGAAAATCTCGATACGGTATCGAACGCTGCGGTGTACAGGGCAATGTCGAGCCCTTTCGAGCTCTAGTATCGTTTGCCCAGCCCTACTTTTTACAAGTCGATGCAAAGATATAGTATGCTGAACATTTTAGCTGTCGATATTTACAGCAGAGTCGAGTAACAGGAGTTCAGATGGTTCAAATGGCTCTCAGCACTATGGGACTCAACATCTGAGGTCATCAGTCCCCTAGACTTAGAACTACTTAAACCTAAGGACATCACACACATCCATGCCCGAGGCAGGATTCGCTCCTGCGACCGTAGCAGCAGCGCGGTTCCGAACTGGAGCGCCTAGAACCGCTCGGTCACCGCGGCCGGCTAGTAACAGGAGTGTTCTCTGTTTTCTTCACAGATTCATGCGGCCCAAAGCTAAATGAATTATGAATATTTATGACACAAATCGAAACAGATAGAAAATAAAATTTTATTTTATCAGCAGCTCTTGGTGGTACATAAATATGACTTTCTGCAAATATTGAACGGTTGAGTCACAACCCAGGTACAAAATGTGAAGGCCTTACGTTTGATAACTAATACTAGGAATACATTGAGCGCGTCGAACGTTATTGACGATAAAAATTACTGAACTTATCTAGTGACAGAGCAACAGCGCTCTGTCTTCAGGACCAGTTAATGTTACTGGTCTGTGAAAATGGAATTTCATACACCCCCTATGGCGTCAGATTGAACATAAAAGAAAGACAACTCTTCCCTTGTACCACTGAGTCGAAAGCTGTTTATTATTTCAAGAATACTGGTCTCCGACACAGTCTGACACGTTCAAACATACTCATAGTTACACAGTTCCCATCTTACAGAAACAAAGAAACATTGTCAATTTCCCAGTTACATATATATATGAGATCTGTTGTTTTTTTTTTCCTACTGACTATTCTTTCTGTTTACTGCCACTATTACGGTAACACATATCGATAAAACGAATATCGCACTAGGCTGATTTGGTATCGCTCTGTCGCGTGGGCAGAAACAATTCCGCTTGGTACATCATTTTGCTTATAATTGGAAACAAACCGACGCTTTCCGTTGCCACTGAGCGTTTGCAAGAAACTTGTGACGAGCAGTACTTATTTGGGGCGACTCGAGCAATAACAAAATTGCAAATATCTCCTGAAACACAAAGGAAACGCACATGACGACTGTAGGAGAGACACCCGTAGCTGAGTCCATCAAAATAAGCAAGGTCCTGTGACTGCGGTTAATCCGCGTTTAAAATATCTCTGTGATTAATTGCCGGTCAGAAATCCGTCGGCAGTCAATCACACGTTTGATAGCTGTTTGCTCCGTGTATTTGAGTAGAAGGCACACCGGAAATGCAAAGATGTTAGAGATACGAATTTGCACACAGTCGCTTATATACGTAAGTTTTCTAGACAATCATTGTCACATAATCTCACTTTCGTCAAAAAGCAGAAGCGTTTATATCTCGCTACTAGTCCATTCGTCTATGTTTGGTGAAATCGAAAACAATAGAAGAACACCAAATTTTTCGAGATACGTTATCGACATACTTCTCGAACTGGCCGGTGCGACTGCATCAGTTCTTGAAAATAAAAGAACTGATAACTACAGTACAAAAAAAGAAATGTATAGAGTCTCATTTTGGTTACTATTTTTTTCGTTTTTTGTATTCAGTTCGAATACCTACGTCATTTAAACATTAAATTTATGAAATATGTGGTAATTAACACATCTAATAGACATTTTTATGAAAGATCCAAGTCTCCTTATTTCTAACTATATACTATACACAACCTTACAGTTTTCATTAAAATTCTTAGTAACGGGTCTTTTATACAAGATTGTTAATCAAGACTGTATAGTGAAAAAAATTTACAAACTATATTATTTCTACCATTTTTCATTCTATGCTTCGCGTAAAATGCTCATAGAACGTGCGCCTTTCTTTAAAAATTCCAATCTACCATGAATCGAACCCAGGTCTCCATGCAGCGAACAAGCACGCAACTAGAGAGACACACTGTTCGTCAAAACATTCTATATTAGTTTAGCATCTTAAGCAATGCCGGAAAATTTACAAGTCTATTTTCTCCAGAATTTTTGAGAGTTGCATCGAACTGCTTCGGGAGAGGTGTATTTGATTTTGAACTCCACACATCAGAAATACAAAATAATACAAAAGGGCGATTGTAGGATAGTCCTCCGTGTTGGTGGAAAACAGAAAATGTGCTTTCATATGGAGGCACAATTTAATTCAACCCCTTGTTAAGTCTGATTCACAAATTAATAAACTTTCTGGATTCGTCTCAAGTATAGGATACGGTATACGATACCCTGATTCTGTCCCAGTACATCTATTCAACAAGGGCTCATAGCTCTTAAGGTATGCGTTTTAGAGTCCATGTTTAATGGACTTTTTTTCTTGTTTTGGTCCATACTACTACCTCTGAAAGCTGACTACCCTACAATCTTAACAGCAACGGTACCGAAACATATATTCCACTGTCAGACGTGTCAGAACGGTTTTCGCTTGTAAATTTCGACTCCCTTACTTGGGACCGATGACCTCGTTGTTTGGTCCCCTTTCCCCAAATCAACCAACCAACAGAGGCCCTTACCTCAAATTGATAGATTAATCCTTCTCCATCATCCTAGAAAGTTTGTAACATCATCACGTGATCACCCTGTATATGCACGCTTACAAGGTGAAAAGTATTTAAACCGAAAAACTCTAGGAGGTTGTAGGGGACATCAAAACAAATATTTTTCCCTAATGTCATTTTTTCCTATGAGGAGTATTTAAACTGGTGGACGCCGTATTACGCTCTTCAGTTGTTAGAGACCGTATTACGATCTTCAGTTGTTAGAGGGCATATTACGCTCTTCAGTTGTAGGCAACTGCTGTCGACCAGTGTAGTAGTGGATTGTCTCTGTTTACTAATGGAGCGATACACCTGAAGTGGGTACACTGATGTGGTTGGTGCGTACTACGTAGCGCACCACAACGGACGAGCTGCACAGTGGGTTTATCAACAACAATATCCTAATCGCCGTATCCCGCATCATACGACCTTTGCTGCTGTATACCAACGTCTGCGTGAGACCGGGTCATTTAGCAGATTACCTGGACTGGGACGCCGTCGCACGGTAAGAACGTTGCAATTTGAGGAAGCTGTCTTGCAGCATGTGGAGCGGGATCCTTCAATCAGCACTCGTGCAATTGCACGTAACATGGGGACGAATCAGACGAATGTAAGAACAGTCCTTCGAGAGCAATTGTTACGTCCATTTCACTTACAGCGTGTCCACAACCTGGAACCAGTTGATTATCCACCCAGAGCACAGTTTTCGCAGTGGTACCTGGGACACTGTGAAATGCATCCTACATTTCCATCCTCTGTGTTGTTTACCGATGAAGCAAAGTTCGGGCTTGATGGAGTCTTCAACATGCACAATTCGCATGTTTGGAGTGAGGATATAACCCACATGCCACAGTTACTAGCGCCCATCAAGTGCGGTTCTTCGTTAATGTTTGGGTCGGTGTTGTTGGGGACCATTTAATTCGGCCTTATCCGCTACCTGGGCCATTAAATGGCAGGCACTATTACAATTTTCTCGCCAGAGCGTTGACAGAATTGCTGGAAGACGTCCCGCTCCCTACAAGACAACGAATGTGGTTCCAAGACGACGGGGCGCCGGCACATCTCAGTCGTCGTGTGCGTCGATTCCTGGGCCGACGGTTCCCAGAAACGTGGATTGCCAGAGGTGGTCCTATACCACGGCCTGCTCAGTCCCCAGGTATGTCCCCTCTGGACTTTTTTGTGTGGTGAGAGATGCGCAATCTTGTTTACGCAACCCCTGTTGCATCAGAAGAGGATCTGGTTGCCCGGATAGTAGCAGCAGCAGGAACAATTCAGGATACTCCTGGGGCTTTTTGCCCGTGTCAGACAGAACATGATCCGACGGTGTAACCTTTGTTTACGTGTCAATGGAAGCATTTTTGAAAATCTACTGTAATTGAAACTGGGCTGTGTTAATGTGTTGTCTCTTGGTCATTAAAAAAATGGAAAAGTGTTTGTTGGTTTAATTAATTTGCCGCCAGAGAAATCTTCCTCTACTGGTTTAAACACTCCTCATTGGGAAAAATGACATTAGGGAAAAATATTTGTTTTGATGTCCCCTACAACCTCCCAGAGTTTGTCGGTTTAAATACTTTTCATCCTGTATACAGGGTGTTACAAAAAGGTACGGCCAAACTTTCAGGAAACATTCCTCACACACAAATAAAGGAAAGATGTTATGTGGACATGTGTCCGGCAACGCTTACTTTCCATGTTAGAGCTCATTTTAGTTTCGTCCCACCTACGCTCAATAGAGCACGTTATCATGATTTCATACGGGATACTCTACCAGTGCTGCTAGAATATGTGCCTTTACAAGTACGACACAACATGTGGTTCATGCACGATGGAGCTCCTGCACATTTCAGTCGAAGTGTTCGTACGCTTCTCAACAACAGATTCGGTGACCGATGGATTGGTAGAGGCGGACCAATTCCATGGCCTCCACGCTCTCCTGGCCTCAACCCTCTCGATTTTCATTTATGGGGGCATTTGAAAGCTCTTGTCTACGCAACCCCGGTACCAAATGTTGAGACTCTTCGTGCTCGTATTGTGGACGGCTGTGACACAATACGCCATTCTCCAGGGCTGCATCAGCGCATCAGGGATTCCATGCGACGGAGGGTGGATGCATGTATCCTCGCTAACGGTGGACTTTTGAACATATCCTGTAACATTGTGTTTGAAGTCACGCTGGTACGTTCTGTTGCTGTGTGTTTCCATTCCACGATTAATGTGATTTGATGAGAAGTAATAAAATGAGTTCTAACATGGAAAGTAAGCGTTTCCGGGCACATATCCACATAACATATTTCCTTTCTTTGTGTGAGGAATGTTTCCTGAAAGTTCGGCCGTACCTTTTTGTAACACCCTGTATAGACACCGGCACCTATTAACTTTGACGCTCTGTAGTGTCTTCGTATTACGTTTCAGAACATGAGTTCCTATGTAAAAACTGATCTCCTTAAGTGCGTTCTACAACCTTTAGAAATGTGTAACATGAAATATGAAACACGCTGTAGATTAGCTGTAAGATAGGTTACTGTGTCACTACGAATATGGTCTGATGAGGACGAAATTACGTGAAACGGTTATCTTGACTGGCATACGGGAAAGGTTGTCCCTTCACAGCTCCTCCTTGAGCGGGTGAGCGTCGTCGCGGCGGCGCCAGTGCTGGGCGACCATGTGGGCGCACTTCTCGCCGATCATGATGGCCGGCACGTTGGTGTTGCAGCGCACGATCAGCGGCATGACGGACGCGTCGGCCACGCGCAGGTTGCGCACGCCGTGGACGCGCAGCTGCGGGTCGACGACGGCGTCGGCGTCGCCGGCCGGCCCCATCTTGGCGGTGCCCACCGGGTGGAAGAGCGTCGTCGCGAGGTGCGGCAGCGCGCAGCGCCAGTAGTCCTCCGTCAGCGGCGGCCGGTCGGCGCACGCCGCCAGCGGCAGGTCGCGCACCGAGTAGCCGGCGGCGCGCATCGCCCGCGTGGCGCCCACGCGGTGCGCGAACGCGACGCCGGCCACGTGGTTGTCGAGGTCGCGCGGGTCGGCGTAGTAGCCCGCCTCGACGAGCGGCCGCAGGCGCGGGTCGGCGCCGGCCAGACGCACGCGGCCGCGGCTCGTCGGCGCCAGCAGCGTCGGCATCGCCAGCAGCGCGTCGTCGCGCTCCGTCAGCCGCGCCAGGGCCGCCGCCGCCTCCTCCCCGTAGTTGTAGAACTCGGCCAGCGCGCCCGACTGTCCTCTCTCCACGTACGAGTAGTGCATCTGCACGTCCGGGTAGCTCGGCGAGTCCAACTCCGGGAGCCCGACTCGGTTGGGAGGCGCCCGATCCGTCCGGACGAATCCTGTAAACGTGCTGGTCCTGCTGGCCGACAGGAACCCCGTCCTGTTCAACAGGTACTCGAAGGCGGCGCCCTCGAGCGACTTCTTCGGCGGAGGCTCCCTCGTGTAGTAGAGCCCAGGGTAAACCTGGTGATCCTGTAGATTGTATCCGACTTTCAGATCCTTTATGACAGTTATGCCGAACTCCTCCAGGTGGTCCTTTGGTCCTATTCCCGAGTGCATCAGTATGTGAGGGGTGTCGATAGCTCCTGCCGAAACGATAACCTCCTTCTTAGCTCTAACTTCCTTCACCTCGCCGTTTTTTATAAACTGTACACCATACGCCGCCTTTGCCTTAGGATCGACGAGCACCTTCGTCGCGTACGCGGACTTGGCGACGTGCAGGTTCTTCCTATCTTTGGCTGGCGCTAGGTACCCTCGAGCGGCACTCCACCTGGTGCCGTTCTCGATGTTGCAAGGTACGTGTCCGAACCCCAGGTTCGGCTCGGCACTGTAGTCCTGGATAATTTTGAACCCCAGCTCTCGGGCTGCCTCTTCCAGAGCGACCGTGTAGGAAAGTGGGGACTCTGACTTTGTGGCCCGGATGGCACCATCGCGGCCGTGGACGGACTCGGTGTGCGGCCTCCTCTTCAGCTCCTTCTCGTCGAAGGCCTCCAGCTTCTTGAAGAACGGGAGGACGTCCCGGTATGCCCAGCCGTCGTTGCCCAGCGCGGCCCAGGCGTCGTAGTCCTGAGGGCTGCCGCGGATGTGGATCATGGCGTGGAGCGCGCTGGTGCCGCCCAGAGCCTTGCCGCGCGGCATCGGGCAGCGCCCGCCCTTGAACGCCAGACACGACCGCCCGTCTGGCTCGGTCAGGTAGGCCCAGTCCACCTGCAACACGACCAAGCCTCGTATAGTCCGTCTGTAAACTTTGTATACTCACTGATATACTTCGGTATCCAGAAGTGATGGATAATCGCCTAGCATTGCAAGAAAATGTACAGAATACGAAGAAGTATTTGCGGGGTAACGAGCGTTGAATCGTCTCTAATGTTACGAGGGCTATCCACAAAGTACATTACGTTTTGGAATTAAAAATAAAGTATTGGAAATTTTTTTTATTGTATACAGATGAAAGCCACGCTTAAATACTGCTTTTCTACATAGTTGCCATTTAAATTAAGGCACTTATCGTAGCGATGGACGAGCTTGGAAATTCCTTCGTCGTAAAATTCGGCCGCCTGCGCCTTCAACCACGTGGTTACCTCTTCCTTTGGGACAGAAAAGGTGTGGTTTTTGTAGATTTCCTGGAAAGAGGCACTACAATAAACTCTCAAAGATATTGCCAAACTCTGCACAACCTCAGAAGAGCAATACAAAACAAGCGTAGGGGAAAGTTGGGCTCAAAGATCTTGCTGATTCACGACAACGCCCGGGCCCACACGGCAAATGCCACTCGTGAAGTTCTCGAATCTTTTAAGTGGGAGTTGTTTCCTCATTCGCCGTACAGTCCCGGCCTGGCACCGAGCGACTTCCACTTATTCCCAGCAATGAAGAAGTGGTTGGCTATGCAGCGTTTTGATGACGACGCACAGCTTCAAGAAGAGGTAACCACGTGGTTGAAGGCGCAGGCGGCCGAATTTTACGACGAAGGACTTTCTAAGCTCGTCCATCGCTACGATAAGTGCCTTAATTTAAATGGCAACTATGTAAAAAAGCAGTATTTAAGTGTGGCTTTCATCTGTATATAATAAAAAAATTTCCAATACTTTATTTATTTTTAATTCCAAAACGTAATGTACTTTGTGCATAGCCCTCGTATTATAACGAGTGTTCAAATGGCACAAATTGCTCTGAGCACTATGCGACTTAACTTCTGTGGTCATCAGTACCCTAGAACTTAGAACTACTTAAACTAACTAACCTAAGGACATCACACACATCCATGCCCGAGACAGTATTCGAACCTGCGACCGTAGCGGTCACGCGGTTCCAGACTGAAGCGCCTAGAACCGCACGGCCACACCGGCCGGCTAGCGTTCAATCGTCTCCAATGTTAATATAACGTGCGTTAAAGAGGCGACACAAAAGGAACTGTTGGCTAATACTACCAGTCCAAATCAAGCGGCTGCAATTTTATGCAAGGGTCAGCCTCGCCACAATAGGACGCATAAGGAAGGAACGCGAAAATAAGCTGCGTCGTTTGCTGGAATCGCCACGAAAGAAAACTAATAATTTTGGAAGAAATCCATCGTTATAGACAGTTTCAAAATAACGTAAAGCCTTTTATGCTTGTGGAACTGCAGCATTTAAATGTATTCTGTCGCTAAATCTCTATCTCGGTTACTACTCACCTGATTCCAAGACACATTGCTTAAAATATGTGCGCATTAGCTGCTCTAAACACTGCTGAAATTTCCTTTGGAACATGTACACCGGTTCTGGACATCTATGTAAGAGGTTTGACATAAGAGGTGCGTTCACACATTAATTTTTATTTTTTGGTAAGAACTTTGTCAATCAACATCAATGTTGTCCTCTTCAAAATATTCCCCATTACATACTATACACTAATGCTAGTCTTTTTCCGTTCCCGAAACACTTTAGGAACTGTTTCCTGAGGGTAGTTTATAGGTCTCTTAACTGTGCATTTTTAATCTCATCCACGCTTGTAAAATCGCTGTCCTTTAAGGCCTACTTTGAAATGTTTATACCACGTGTATGCCCTTGGTTTACTCATAACAGACTCACCAAAAGTAATATTTAACATTTCTAAAATTTTCATACACTTTATTCCATTCTTATAAAAAAATTTAATACAGATTCTCTAATCCGGTTTATTACAGAACAAATAATCGTTAATGCGACCAAAACACATGTAACCTTTTTGACAGCCGACAAAAGAGTGAATACCCAATATACATAACATTGTACACATACTTTCCAGACATGTTTACGAAGACAGTGACAGAAAGTAGTGCAAATCGAACTAATACAACAAACAAAATTATAAATTCCTGGTACTTTTTAAGTTGTAAGAAGTGTTAAGTTTCAATGCAGCCCTTCAAATAAAACTTCTACCTCTTAGTAGAAACACAAAGTAAGAACAATCCTTAAATTCTACAGATTGCATTATATGGGGTTCGTTTTACGAATAGCAATAGACGAACGTACATTCACATAAACAGGCATTCTGTTCTATGTTTGTAGTAGAGTCCTGACTTCCGTTTTATGTTAATATTATTTACTATATAATGTTGTGTTTCAGAAGAAGCTATCGTCTTTTATATTCCTTATGGTCTTAACGCATTTGTCTAAAAATAAACGCAACCGGGACGTATCTGTACACGGCGTCGCCACAGATTTAAAGCGCGCGCCGCGGCAGGACCGGTACTACGTTGTGAAACTGCCTGTAGAAGGGCCTCGTGGCCTAGCTGGGTTGGCTGAGTGGGGACTCGCTCGCTCGCTTCAGTTTACCGACAGACTATACAACAGGGCAGCCGCACCTCGCGAACACTTAGGTCAGGTGACTTGTTTGTTGACAGATCCGTGTGTCGTTTCCTGCTGCTCTGGTCAACTACCTTATCCCTCCATAGAGGTAAAGCTCTCATCACCCCACAGGTTGTTACCAACAGAATACCATTTACATGGCTATAAGTATCTTCAATATTCCGCGGCCCTGTCAGCAACTGTATAAATATTAATTTTAATTTTAACAATGAACAGCCTCAGTTGCACCGTTTACCTAGAATTTACCTAGGTTTCAGTCGGGATAAACCAACCTTCTTCAGAATAACAGTATCTACCGTTTGTCCATAGTGGACAGAGTCAAGCTAAAAATACAAATCCATAAATTATCGTCAAACTGTAAAACTTACCTGGCACTGCCTCGGGCCTACTTCCCGACTGCGATGCGGCAGCCACGAGTGCTCTAAAGAAGGTTATCCCGACTGAAACCTAGGTAAATTCTAGGTAAAAGGTGCAACTAAGGCTGTTCATTATTTTAAAAAAATGGTTCAAATGGCTCTGAGCACTATGGGACTTAGTGGCTAGCACACTGGACTCGCATTCGGGAGGACGACGGTTCAATCCCGCGTCCGGCCATCCTGATTTAGGCTTTCCGTGATTTCTCTAAATCACTCCAGGCAAATGCCGGGATGTTTCCTTTGAAAGGGTACGGCCGACTTCCTTCCCCGTCCTTCCCTAATCCGATGAGACCGATGACCTCACTGTCTGGTCTTTCCCAAACAACCCAACCCAACCCCTCAATTATGGGACTTAACATCTGAGGTCATCAGTCCCCTAGACTTAGAACTACTTAAACCTAACTAACCTAAGGACATCACACACTCATGCCCGAAGCAGGATTCGAACCTGCGGCCGTAGCAGCAGCGCGGTTCCGGACTGAAGCGCCTAGAACCGCTCGGCCACGCCGGCCAGCCTCATCATTAAAATTAAAATTAATAATTTACATGGCTACTCTGCGATGCCTACATAAGTACCTGGCAGGAAGTTCATTGAGCCCGTTTCACACTATTTCCATACCATTCCGCTCTCGAACAGAGCATGGGAAAAACGAACAGTAAATCTTTCCATGTGAGCTCTGATTTCTCTTATTTTATTACGATGATCATTTCTTCCTTTGTAGGTCGTTGTCAACTATTTTCGTATTCGGAGGAAAAAGTTGGCTACTTAGATTTCGTGAGAAGATCTCGCTGCAACGAAAATCGTCTCTGTTTTAATTATTTTCAGCTCAACTTGGGTGTCATACCTGTGACACTCTCTCCCCTATTTCGCGGTAGAGCAAAATGAACTAATCTCTGGATCTAAATATTTTTTTAATACCCTCCATCAATCCTATATGGTAAAGATCCCGTACAACGTACCAACACTAGAGCAGATGATGGACAGGCGTAGTTAGGCACTCTCTGTAGTAGAGGCCTGCCAATAAGACGCAGTCATTGGTTCGCCTTCCCCACGATATCTATCTGATCGTTACAGTATAAGTTATTTCTAATTGTAATCCATAGGTATTTAGTTTAATTGACAGCCTTTAGACTGAATTCCTTTCAGTACTCATGTGGATGACCCACGCTTTTCATTATTTGGGGTCAACTGCCTCTTTTGCCACCTCGTAGATCTACTGCCTAAATCATTTTGCCATTGGTTTTTATCTTCTGATGACTTTTCCAGACAGTAAAAGACAGCGTCATCTACAAACGATCTAAGAGGGCCTCGCTGATTTATTCCTAAACCATTTGTATAGATTAGGAACAGCAGACGGCTTGTAACACTTCCTTGGAGAACGCCACATGTCGATTCTCTTTTACTCGATGACTTTCCGTCAATTACTACGAACTATGACCTTACCGACATGAAATCGCGAAACAGTCGTACAACTGACATAATACTCCAAAGCACGAAATTTAATTAGAAGCCGCTTGTAAGGACCGGTAGCAAAAGCCTTTTGGAAATCTAGAAACATAGTATCAATCTGACATAGCACGCATTACTTCATGAGAAAAGAGAGCTAGTTCTGTTTCACACGCTTCAGTCTGAAACCGCGCGACCGCTACGATCGCAGGTTCGAATCCTGCCTCGGGCATGGATGTGTGTGATGTCCTTAGGTTAGTTCTAAGTTCTAGGGGGCTGATGACCTCAGATGTTAAGTCCCATAGTGCTCAGAGCCATTTGAACCACTTGTGTTGCACATGAGAGATCTGTAGGTACGGTCTTTCGTCAAGCGAGCGGTTGTATATGATTGCTAAGTATCGAGCTATCATATCAGTATACTCCGAAAGGAACCTAATTGCTATACAGTTTGGACCGTAAGACTAACCTTTATTAAGTTACTAGAGTTGCAACGCTACATCGTGGATGTATACTTCTAAGTTACTCACATTGGCAACTGTTTTTCATTCGAATTCTCGAATACTTACTTCGTTTTCTTTGGTGCAGGAATTACGTAAAACAACGTTTAGTGCCACCACAGTGCTTTACCTGGAATGATCTTAGAGAAGGTGGCGCCCCGCTACCTTCACCCAGCCAGTTATGAACTACAATTTAGCGATCATTGCGAACCGTGAAGCTGCTCGTCATTTTCCACAGTAACAAATGTTGCCAGAGGTGGAAGAAGTGACAACCGGTATTAAAATCTCAGCACTGACTGGATCGAACCCCAGACTCCGGATCAGTACTTGGGCGTTTAACAACCGAGCTTTGATCCATTCTCCCTGTACAGCACTCTGGAAGGAGTTTGCTCAAAGGATATTTCGTGTTCGAACGATGCCACAAGAAAAATGTTTCGTTATTGTTGTGCTATAAGAATGTTCTTGACAACTACAACATACGACCTAAAAGTTAGTCAGATTGCGATGTTCACTTTTGGTTCAAATTTCATTCAAAAATAGGAATATATCAGTACATTAAAACTGAGGTCATAGTATTTTATAAACTGACAGCTTGAAGTTAAAGGTCTTTCTGTACAGAAAGATTGATCACGACCCTACAACATGTGTGCAACAAAAGACGTGTACACTCCTAAATTCTTCCTCGTTACCTCTAGAGACCTTCAAGTGGTTAAGACCACATGGCAGCGTACCACCAAGGCTGTATGGTCTTCCTAAAGTGCACAGAGAAGGTCTTCCTTTACGACTAATAGTGAGTAATATTGATGCCCCGACATATGATTTAGCCAAACATCTTGCTTTCTTGCTGAGACCATTGGTTGGCAAATGTGCACATCATACAAGGAACTCCGCCGATTTCGTCTTCAGACTGGGGGCTCTCCACCTAAACAGTTCGGATCTGTTAGTGAGTTTTGATGTAGTATCTCTTTATACAAAGGTACCTCTGCTGATTACTTGGCACTGATTGGTAAACAGTTTCAGTCGGACATCACTGCTTTTTTTCGGCTCACTCTTTCCTTAACGTATTTTGTGTTTAACCAACAATATTTTGAACAGACTTACAGTGCCGCCCTGGGTAGCGCCTAGTCTCTCCTGGTGGCTAATTTCTGTATGGAGGACTTCGAGCCGGCCGGAGTGGCCGAGCGGTTCTAGGCGCTACAGTCTGGAACCGCACAACCGCTACGGTCGCAGGTTCGAATCCTGCCGAGGGCATGGATGTGTGTGATGTACTTCGGTTAGTTAAGTTTAAGTAGTTCTAAGTTCTAGCGGACTGATGAGCTTAGAACTTAAGTCTCATAGTGCTCAGAGCCATCTGAGCCATCTGAGGACTTTGAGGAAACAGCATTTGAATCGGCAGTTCTTAAAACAACTGTTTTTTGGAGGTACGTGGGTGATACTTTCGTAATGTGCCTCCACAGAGAAGATAAGTAAATGGACTCTTTACATCGTGTTAATTCCATTATGAGAATATGCAATTTGCTACGGAATTAGAGAAAGATGGTTTTGTCCCATTCCTGGATCTCTTGATCTGATGGAAGAGTGACGGCTCTCTGGGACATTCTGCTTACCGTTCGCCCACTCACACTGATTTGTCTTTGTACTTTTCGAGTTGCCATCACTCATCCGAAACCATGACTATGCTTAAAACTCTTGTACACAGGGTCCATACAGTGTCGGATGCAGATAGATTACCTAAAGAGCTTGCACACTTAATGACAGTGTCCAGAGACAATAGATACTCAACCCGGCAAATGAACAGGGAATTCTCAGCTAGAACCAAGAACCGGAAAGTGGATAAAGAGGAGAACGCATCAGCAAATCTGTAGCTTTTCTTCCCTTCGTTGGAAATATTTCCTTCAAAACAGTAAGATCCTTAGCAACTTTCAGGTGAAAGTCATTTTCCGGCCACCATCTAAGATTTCGGACCTGCTGGGATCAATGGCTCTGAGCACTATGCGACTTAACTTCTGAGGTCATCAGTCGCCTAGAACTTAGAACTAATTAAACCTAACTAACCTAAGGACATCACACACATCCATGCACGAGGCAGGATTCGAACCTGCGACCATAGCGGTAGCCCGGTTCCAGACTGTAGCGCCTAGAACCGCACGGCCACTCCGGCTGGCCCTGCTGCGATCAGTGAAGGATAATTCGTTATTTCGTAAGGCGGGAATTTACGAAATACCTTGTCGGTGTGGTATGGCCTATAGAGGACAAACAACAAGCACAATGGAAGGACCTTGCACTGAACATAAACTTTACGTTCGTCTACTGCAAGCCAGAAAGTCTACAGTTGGAGAACATTGTATCTCCAACGGACATTCAATGGAGTATGACAAAACATTGATTTTCGCCAACAGCAACATCTTTTCGGGACTCCATTATAAAAGAATCCGTTGAAATAAGCGTCGCGGAAAATCTAATGAACCGTGACAGTGGCTACCAGCTAGATAATGCGTGGAATCCCGTCACCTCCGAGTTTCGCTCCAGACGGAGACGCCGGAATAATACGATAACTGCGACGAACAGCAATGCCGAAGACAGCAGATGCTTGCAGTTCCACCATCGAGGGCACTGCCGCCAGACAGTGCGGACCTTCTGTCACCGTAACACATGGGCGACAGTACTATATAAGGCAGAGAGGTGAATGTCTCCACCTACCAATCCAATCCGTCCCATCGTCTGTTATACCAGTCCCGCCTGGATATCCGAACCCCACCCCCCCAGATCCTCGAGGCTGTGCACTCTGCCTCGCCTTCCGTATATGCCTCCTGTCCCCCACGCGGATCCTCTATGACCTACTTCCTGGTTGCTCCTCTCCTCTCCTACCCCTGCCTGCTGCCGCACCTTCACCGTTGTGTCCCCCCTACCCTCCACCTCCACATCGTCCGTCTCCTTTCCTGGGGTGGCTTCCATCAACTTCCCCTCCTGGATGATGCCCTAACCCCCTCCATCAATCCCTCCTATCAACTACGATCCTCATCTCCCCCTCTCTCCTTCTGTCCTTTTCCCGGGCTCCCACTCCCCCCCCCCCCCCTTTCCATCCTGTTTTTTCTCCACCTACCCACTCCTTGACTCCATTCTCTCCCCCAGAGTCCCTTTTTCTTTCCCCTCCACTGCCTTCCCCACACCTTTCTCATGTCCGCCCTGCTTCCCCCGTTTTTCTCTGCCCTCTCCCACCATTGGCTCCCCCCATTTTTCTTGCTTTTACTCTCCTCCCCCCTCCCTCCCCATCCTCATCTGTCCTATGCCTTGATACTCTATAGTGCAGTGTTATGCGTCCCCCTTTTTAAGCGTTGTAAACAGTCACCATAAAGTCGCTAGGTGTGTTTTTAACTGTTGCGAACAGAAACCAGACTGTCGCCGTGTTTTTTTAATTGTGCATGTCTATTCACTAAGTGTTTTCATCAGCATCGCCGACCCTTTGTTTTTATATTTTCTTCGCAACTCTTTCGCCATGTTTCCGTTTTTAACAGTCGCCGGTTTATCGATTGCTTTTGTTATTATGATATCTCCTGATTCTGTTTTTCACCTTTTCTGTAGGCTGCAGAGCGGCGTATTGTGCTGCTCCCAGCCCCTCACCCCCCCCCCCCCCCCTCTGGGGCGGGGGAACGAAATCCAATAAAGAAAAACGCTCCGTCAGTCTTCAATGGCTCACTTGAAGATGACTGGCAGGTGTCCACTTGAATTACTGGAGTGAAGTTTACGACGAGCGGCTTCAATCCCGAAATCTGTTTGAATATGTATTTAAATTTAAACTGGTTTTCGATAGTACTTAATTTGATTTCATTTGTTATTTGTGTGTAGTAGGAAAATTCTGTGACAGTACTGACAAGATTTTCTCTACTGCGGTGCTTTTAAATTTCAATATAATACTTGTTCCCGAGCACATGACCATGCTATACCTTCAACGATGTTTTTACATTTGGGAATACCTTAGTTTTCCAGAGCAATTTTAGTAATTTCAGAAAAAGAAAATATATCAGACATTTGTTACAGGGCTAGCTATAGGTGAATCTCTGAAAAGTGTTCCAAGGTTGTGAAACAGTTAATCATCTGCTCACACAGACAATAAAATTTCGCCAGGCGATTATGTCACAATTTTTGGGTTGCTGAGTGTGGCGGCAATCTGAAACAAAGAACAGTCGACATTAATAATATTTTTGCAATGGTGCCGACTTTTGACGATCAGTACTCGGGGACCGGCGGCCTATCGCACCCTTACTGTAGCTAGTCTATTGGTGGCTCGTAACGCACTAACTTAGGTTGGCTACTAATTGGTATCGGTACACACGCGGGCCGCGGTGCCGTTCCAGAGCGTCAGTATCGGCTGCCGAACAAAAACGTGGGACGACCACCACTCTACAGGGTGAGCCATTCGCCGAAAATATACTCAGAGCGAGTAAATATACGGAGGCGCGGATTTCGCTGAGTTATACCGAACAGGGCGCCAAACTGTCTGACGTACGCAAGTAACCTTAACGTTTATAGCTCTCGAATTACGACACTCACTTATTTTATGGAATCCATTACTTTTTCTGTGCCGTTGGAAAGAGTGTCGCAGAAGGCTTCAACAACACAAAATATATTGAACTTGATATAATAGCAAAGTAACAGATCACTATATCGCCGTCAGGAGAATGGGGTACCATAAATATTTGGTCTATTGTGACAAAGAAAAGCATACATGAAACGTAGCTATGATGAGATGGAGATTTTCGTTTTACGTATGCGTTAATTTGACGATATTCTCTGTTTGTTGACTGCCTTTCCAGTGCATATTCATTGCACATTTATTTAGATCTTTGTACGTACAAAACGAAGTGTTAATGAATTAATATCGTTATTTGAATCATTAATTGTAAATGTATTCTTTTCTTGTATATTTATGCGATATAAATTTTAAGATATCTATAGTCAATATTATGCCCGTTCGATAGAAATACACTCCTGGAAATGGAAAAAAGAACACATTGACACCGGTGTGTCAGACCCACCATACTTGCTCCGGACACTGCGAGAGGGCTGTACAAGCGATGATCACACGCACGGCACAGCGGACACACCAGGAACAGCGGTGTTGGCCGTCGAATGGCGCTAGCTGCGCAGCATTTGTGCACCGCCGTCGTCAGTGTCAGCCAGTTTGCCGTGGCATACGGAGCTCCATCGCAGTCTTTAACACTGGTAGCATGCCGCGACAGCGTGGACGTGAACCGTATGTGCAGTTGACGGACTTTGAGCGAGGGCGTATAGTGGGCATGCGGGAGGCCGGGTGGACGTACCGCCGAATTGCTCAACACGTGGGGCGTGAGGTCTCCACAGTACATCGATGTTGTCGCCAGTGGTCGGCGGAAGGTGCACGTGCCCGTCGACCTGGGACCGGACCGCAGCGACGCACGGATGCACGCCAAGACCGTAGGATCCTACGCAGTGCCGTAGGGGACCGCACCGCCACTTCCCAGCAAATTAGGGACACTGTTGCTCCTGGAGTATCGGCGAGGACCATTCGCAACCGTCTCCATGAAGCTGGGCTACGGTCCCGCACACCGTTAGGCCGTCTTCCGCTCACGCCCCAACATCGTGCAGCCCGCCTCCAGTGGTGTCGCGACAGGCGTGAATGGAGGGACGAATGGAGACGTGTCGTCTTCAGCGATGAGAGTCGCTTCTGCCTTGGTGCCAATGATGGTCGTATGCGTGTTTGGCGCCGTGCAGGTGAGCGCCACAATCAGGACTGCATACGACCGAGGCACACAGGGCCAACACCCGGCATCATGGTGTGGGGAGCGATCTCCTACACTGGCCGTACACCACTGGTGATCGTCGAGGGGACACTGAATAGTGCACGGTACATCCAAACCGTCATCGAACCCATCGTTCTACCATTCCTAGACCGGCAAGGGAACTTGCTGTTCCAACAGGACAATGCACGTCCGCATGTATCCTGTGCCACCCAACGTACTCTAGAAGGTGTAAGTCAACTACCCTGGCCAGCAAGATCTCCGGATCTGTCCCCCATTGAGCATGTTTGGGACTGGAAGAAGCGTCGTCTCACGCGGTCTGCACGTCCAGCACGAACGCTGGTCCAACTGAGGCGCCAGGTGGAAATGGCATGGCAAGCCGTTCCACAGGACTACATACAGCATCTCTACGATCGTCTCCATGGGAGAATAGCAGCCTGCATTGCTGCGAAAGGTGGATATACACTGTACTAGTGCCGACATTGTGCATGCTCTGTTGCCTGTGTCTATGTGCCTGTGGTTCTGTCAGTGTGATCATGTGATGTATCTGACCCCAGGAATGTGTCAATAAAGTTTCCCCTTCCTGGGACAATGAATTCACGGTGTTCTTATTTCAATTTCCAGGAGTGTAAATACCAGTGGTTTGTAATCGACGTACGAGATTAGACACAGTTGAGGATGAAGGAAGTCCGTTGATGTGGGGACGACCATGTAATGTTGTAAAGAAGTAACTTCATTTGAAGAATTAATGCTTCGAATGTGACGCAAGGTGATGGGGATCGAAGGAAGAACTGTAATGAGAAGGAATTGAACTGGAACTATTCTGAGAAACTGACGACGTAATGAAGGGTGGTGTTATGGATGGAGCGGGCATTGTGTTAGTGTAGGACGAAGAACTACTCCCTGAAATACTGCGTACGTAGAAATTACTTATAGACTACGGAAAGATGTCCAGAGAGTATAAGACAGAAGGTGAAAGAGAGATTGTGTACGGGAGATTCAACATTTGGGAAGGAGCCAAGGATGTCCGTGAGCTGTTCTGTGGCAGATTGTAATTACATCTCGTTTGAAGAACGTTATTTATTGGACTCTTAAATTAAAGGTGTGTGCGCGGAGAAAGTGAAAGAAAAGTGTGACGGTTCGTAAGTTATACGTTATTTTATTCGTCAGGAAAGGGAAAAGCGTACGTGGACTGTGACAAATGAATGAACTGTGCTTATGAAAAAGTGAACATGGCGCGGAGTTTCGTATTAGGCAAACAAATTAGAATTAGCTTTAGTATTTGTGAGCTCATAACAAGCAATTTGTATGTGAAGATATGGCTCTGAACACTATGGGACTTAACATCTGAGTCCCCTAGAAGTTAGAACTACTTAAACCTAACTAACCTAAGGACATCACACACATCCATGCCCGAGGCAGGATTCGAACCTGCGACCGTAGCGGTCGCGCGGTTCCAGACTGTAGCGCCTAGAACCTCTCGGCCATGTATGTGAAGAGCGGAAGTTCTTAAATACATATTCACTTCATTTGAGCAATATGGTAATAGTTGAGATGTTAATCGTTAGAAGATAAACTTACGTTTTAAGCAAGTACCTCACGGTCATAGGCTTTCTGTCGAACAAGGCACAACAGTTCTTAGATTATCTCTCATTGGCTGTATACGTAAATAATGCGAGAGGTTTGATTGACAGTTTGTTTGACTGTGAAGTTTCTTTAATTTTGTTAAGTATCTACGACTGATACGTTAATCGTATCGACAGTTTCAATCAGAATATGTCTGCTTTAAACAAATATATGATTTTTTTTTAAATTTTTGTATTACAATGGGAATTAAAAGATTATGTAGATACTCGAACAATAATAAGTCAAGTCTTTCCACTTCACTGTAAGAGAGCAACAAAATTGAATTCAAGAATAATACGTCTCAGTACTGAATTCTTTTTCTTACACAAGACATTCATCAGATGTTGCAATGAATACCGTAAAAATCCCTATGCTGTTGACGAAGAAATGGCAACATCGTCAACACGACTTTCTGACTGCAACGGGTTAGCATCGCTGCTCTTTCAGATGAAGTGGGCATGGCTCACATACGCTATGGACTTTCGTGGAAATTTTTCGAGTTTTCTGTTCCAGAGTAAGAATTTATAACAGTGGTTCGAGACGGATGAGTACGAGACAATTCGCTCATGCTGTATTCTGACATCTTGCACGCCTACATTGAAAAAAAAATGGCACTATCTTCAAAATCAAAGTCGTTAGTTACACTACAGGCCATTAAAATGGCTACACTACGAAGATAACGTGCTAAAGACGCGAAATTTGACCGACAGTAAGAAGATGCTGTGATTAGCTTTTGAGAGCATTCACACAAGGTTGGCGCCAGTGGCGACACTTACAACGTGCTGACATGAGGAAAGTTTCCAACCGATTTCTCATACACAAACAGCAGTTGACCGGCGTCGCCTGTTGAAACGTTGTTGTTATGCCGACTTTGCTAAAGGTCGGATTGTAGCCTATCGCGATTGCGGTTTATCGTATCGCGAAATTGCTGCTCGCATTCGTCGAGATCCAATGACTGTTAGCAGAATATGGAATCGGTGGGTTCAGGAGGGTAATGCGGAACGCCGTGCTGAATCCCAACGGCCTCGTATCACTAGCAGTCGAGATGACAGGCATCTTATCCGCATGGCTGTAACGGATCGTGCAGCCACGTCTGGATCCCTGAGTCAACAGATGGGGACGTTTTGCAAGACAACAACCATCTGCACGAACAGTTCGACGACGATTGCAGCAGCACGGACTAGCAGCTCGGAGACCATACCTTTGACGTTGCATCACAGACAGGAGCGCCTGCGATGGTGTACTCAACGACAAACCTGGGTGCATGAATGGCAAAACATCATTTTTTCGGATGAATCCAGGTTCTGTTTACAGCATCATGATGGTCGCGTCCGTGTTTGGCGACATCGCGGTGAACGCTCATTGGAAGCGTGTATTCGTCATCGCCATACTGGCGTATCACCCGGCGTGATGGTAAGGGGTGCCATTGGTTACACGTCTCGGTCATCTCTTGTTCGTATTGACGGCACTTTGAACAGTGGACGTTACATTTCAGATGTGTTACGACCCGTGGCTCTACCCTTCATTCGATCCCTGCGAAACCCTACATTTCAGCAGGATAGTGCACGACCGCATGTTGCAGGTCCTGTACGGGCCTTTCTGGATACAGAAAATGTTCGACTGCTGCCCTGGCCAGCACATTCTCCAGATCTCACACCAATTGAAAACGTCTGCTCAATGGTGACGGGGAACTGGCTCGTCACAATACGCCAGTCACTACTCTTGATGAATGTGGTATCGTGTTGAAGCTGCATGGGCGGCTGTACCTGTACACGCCATCGAAGCTCTGTTTGACTCAATGGCCAGGCGTATCAAGGCCGTTATTACGGCCAGAGGTGGTTGTCCTGGGTGCTGATTTCTCAGGATCTATGCACCCAAATTGCGTGAAAATGTAATCATATGTCAGTTCTAATATATTTGTCCAATGAATACCCGTTTAACATCTGCATTTCTTCTTGGTGTAGCAATTTTAATGGCCAGTAGTGTATATGCATTGGAAGAACAGATAAAGGGTTCACAGTTTTAGTTGACTCAAGAATCTTGTGTAAACCTTGCGCAACAAAGACTTCGCTTGCTTTTGTTCGTTACTCTACAATTGCAACATTTCTGTCACAACCCAAAATGGTGCCCCTACTACCAAAAACTTGTGTGTTTTCTCTTGAAATCGTGCCAGACTAAATGTAGGAGTCATTGATGTATGGTACTTGGAACTCCATTGGGAAGCACTGCTTGGTATAAGCACCATGCCCATCTAGTAATGAATGTTTGAAACATTTCGTCCATGATTCGACACGAGGAACAAGTCTAGCAAGACGCAACAGAGTACAGAGAACATAATAGCACTGAAAACGCGTTCTGTGAGAGAAAGGTACTTCGAACATTTTCCATTTCCGGTCCTCTCAATTATTGAAGGACTTGAAAGGTAAGACTCAGAGCCTGCCCTCCAAGACGCAACCTGAGTCAGGAGATGCGGACTGCAGCTTGGCCACCGTCGTGCACATGAAATCAGGGAGTCAGTTACTGAAGTATTAGGTTGGTGTGTAAGGTCGTAGCATTTTTGTTTTGCATTTCCTATTCCAGTTGTTGTGGGTTTATTTATCGATTATCTTCTTCATTTGAAGTTCACTGTTGCTACACTACTGGCCATTGAAATTGTTACACCACGAAGATGACGTGCTACAGACGCGAAATTTAACCGACAGGAAGAAGATGCTGTGATATGCAAATGATTAGCTTTTCAGAGCATTCACACAAGGTTGGCGCCGGTGGCGACACCTACAACGTGCTGACATGAGGAGCATTACCAACCGATTTCTCATACACAAACAGCAGCTGACCGGCGTTGCTTGGTGAACCGTTGTTGTGATGCCGCGTGTACGGAGGAGAAATGCGTACCATCACGTTTCCGGCTTTGATAAAGGTCGGATTGTAGCCTATCGCAATTGCGGATTATCCTATCGCGACATTGCTGCTCGCGTTGATCGAGATCCATTGACTGTTAGCAGAATCGGTGGGTTCCGGAGGGTAATACGGAACGCCGTGCTGGATCCCAACGACCTCGTATCACTAGCAGTCGAGATGACGGGCATCTTATCCGCATGGCTGTAACGGATCGTGCAGCCACGTCTTGATCCCTGAGTCAACAGATGGGGACGTTTGCAAGACAACAACCATCTGCACGAACAGTTCGACGACGTTTGGAGCAGCATGGACTATCAGCTCGGGGACCATGGCTGCGGTTACCCTTGACGCTGCATCAACGACAGGAGCGCCTGCGATGGTGTACTCGACGACGAACCTGGGTGCACGAATGGCAAAACGTCATTTTTTCGGATGAATCCAGATTCTGTTTACAGCATCATGATGGTCGCATCCTTGTTTGGCGACATTGTGGTGAACGCAAATTGGAAGCGTGTATTCGTCATCTACATACTGGTGTAACACCCGGCATGATGATATGGGGTGCCATTGGTTACACGTCTCGGTCACCTCTTGTTCGCATTGACGGCACTTTGAACAGTGGACGTTACATTTCAGATGTGTTACGACCCGTGGCTGTAGCCTTCATTCCAACCCTGCAAAACCCTACATTTCAGCAGGATAATACAAGACAGCATGTTGCACGTCCTGTACGGCCTTTCTGAGTACAGAAAATGTTCGACTGCTGCCCTGGCCAGCACATTCTCCAGATCTCTCACCAATTGAAAACGTCTGGTCAATGGTGGCCGAGCAACTGGCTCGTCACAATACGCCAATCACTACTCTTGATGAACTGTGGTATCGTGTTGAAGTTGCATGGGCAGCTGTACCTGTACACGCTATCCAAGCTCTGTTTGACTCAATGGCCAGGCGTATCAAGACCGTTAGTACGGCCAGAGATGGTTGTTCTGGGTACTGATTTCTCAGGATCTATGCACCCAAATTGCGTGAAAATGTGATCACATGTCAGTTCTAGTATAATATATTTGTCCAATTAATACCCGTTTATCATCTGCATTTCTTCTTGGTGTAGCAATTTTAATAGCCAGTCGTGTATTTGAGTTTATGTGTTGCTATTTTGTCATTTGAAAATAGTGAGTGGAGCTGTGGACACTAGAAAATGCAGTGCCAAGTGGAGAAATCGGAACATTTCCGATATATTCTTATGTTTGAATTCACTAAAGGGGTGACAGCAGCGGAGGCAGAAATCTGCGCCCTATGTGAGGATAACGCCACAGGACAGAACACCGCCAGAAAATGTTTTTCTCGTTTTTAGGAAGGATCGTTTTAACATTAGTGTCTCTCCACGTTCAACCATCGGAGTTTGATGAAGATCGTTTAAACGCATTAATTCACAATGACCGACATCAATGTATCGAGAAATGGCAAATATGATGTAGTGTGACCATTCCACCATCGTGCGACATTTGCGTGCAATGAGGAAGGTTCAAAAATCGGGAGTACGGGTACCGCATACTCTACGTCAAAATCACAAAAATCACCAGGTGGCTATATGTGCATCTCTGCTTGTTCGTCATCAGCTGGATCGTGAACAACGCTGACCAGTCATATTCTGTATCGTTACCGGTGACACGTAATCGTGTCTTTATGCTAAGATAAGAAAAAGAAAGGAATGGTTGATCCCAACCAAAGTAGCAACTCCCTCTATGAAGACTTCCGCGAATCAGCAAAAGATAATGTCATGCATCTGGTCGAACAGCGACGCTGTAGTGTACTACGAATAGCTTCCACGAGGTATAACCATCACTGCTGTCGTTTAGTGTCAACAATTTAGATGTGTTCCGCACGCAGTCCAAGAATAACGATCAGGAAGGCTGGGCTGCGTGAGGTGATGCATCTCCACGATAGCGCCCGCCCGCAGTCTGCTACACTGTCAAAAAAAAAAAAAAAATAATAACAATAATGATCTTGCGCCATCAGATTTTCACCTTTTCCTCTCTCTGTCGGACAGCCTTCAAGGACCTTCCTTTGTGGGTGAAAATGCGCTCCGAACACGGCTCGACGAGTTCTTCGCCTCAAAACCACGTGATTTCTATAGTCGCGGAGTCGAAAATTTACCTCTGCGTTGTCACACTGTTGTAAATAGTGAATGAGAATAAATTATTGATAACTAAAGTCTCTTTTATGTGTATCTGTTGTATTTAGACTACTGCCCATTAAAATTGATACACCAAGAAGAAATGCAGATGATAAACGGGTATTCATTGGACAAATATATTATACTAGAACTGACATGTGATTACGTTTTCACGCAATTTGGGAGCATAGATCCTGAGAAATCAGTACCCAGAACAACCACCTCTGAGCGTAATAACGGTCTTGATACGCCTGGCCATTGAGTCAAACAGAGCTTCGATGGTGTGTACAGGTACAGCTGCCCATGCAGCTTCGGCACGATACCACAGTTCTTAAAGAGTAGTGACTACCGTATTGTCACGAGCCAGTTGCTCGGCCACCATTGACCAGACGTTTTCAATTGGTGAGAAATCTGGAGAATGTGCTGGCCAGGGCAGCAGTCGGACATTTTCTGTATCCAGAAAGGCTCGTACAGGACCTGCAACATGCGGTCGTGCGTTATACTGATGAAATGTAGGGTTTCGCAGGGATCGAATGAAGGGGAGAGCCACGGGTCGTAACACATCTGAAATGTAACGTCCACTGTTCAAAGTGCCGTCAATGCGAACAAGAGATGACCGAGACGTGTAACCAATGGGACCCTTTACCATCACGCCGGGTGATACGCCAGTATGGAGATGACGAATACACGCTTCCAATGTGCGTTCACCGCGATGTCCCCAATCACGGATGCGACCATCACGATGCTGTAAACAGAACCTGGATTCATCCGAATAAATGACGTTTTGCCATTCCTGCGCCCAGGTTCGTCGTTGAGTACACCATCGCAGGCGCTCCTGTCTGTGATGCAGCGTCAAGGCTAACCGCAGCCATGGTCTCCGAGCTGATAGTCCACGTTGCTGCAAACGCCGTCGTACTGTTCGTGCAGATGATTGTTGTCTTACAAATGTCCCCATCTGTTGACTCAGGGATCGAGACGTGGCTGCACGATCCGTTACAGCCATGCGGATAAGATGCCTGTCATCTCGACTGCTAGTGATACGAGGCCGTTAGGATCCAGCACGGCATTCCGTATTACCCTCCCGAACCCACCGATTCCATATTCTGCTAACAGTCATTGGATCTCGACCAACGCGAGCGGCAATGTCGCGATACGATAAACCGCAGTCGCGATAGGCTACAATCCGACCTTTATCAAAGTCGAAAACGTGATGGTAGGCATTTTTCCTCCTTACACGAGGCATCACAACAACGTTTCACCAGGCAACGCCGGCCAACTGCTGTTTGTGTATGAGAAATCGATTGGATACTTTCCTCATGTCAGCACATTGTAGGTGTCGCCACCGGCGCCAACCTTGTGTGAATGCTCTGAAAAGCTAATCATTTGCATATCACAGCATCTTCTTTGTGTCGGTTAAATTTCGCGTCTGTAGCACGTCATCTTCGTGGTGTGGCAATTTTAATAGCCAGTAGTGTATTAAAACTGATGGGTCGTCCGTTGTGGCCGAGCGGATCTAGGCGCTTTAGTCTGGAACCGCGCGACCGCTACGGTCGCAGTTTCGAATCGTGCCTCGGGCGTGGATGTGTGTAATGTCCTTAGGTTAGTTAGGTTTAAGTAATTCTAAGTTCTAGGGGACTGATGACCTCAGATGTTAAGTCCCAAAGTGCTCAAAGCCATTTGAACCATATTTTGATGGAAAATGTTACCCACTTATGCAACAACTCAATACATTGTTGGGTGCAGTCATTCGGAACCTCTGTGTTTATGCAAAATAGCTGGTGCTGCTCAGGTGATACGCACCTCAGTCTTCGCCAGCAGAGGGTAGAAGCTGGGAATGTCAGAGGTGGGCGGCGGGTCGCCCCCCGCCTCGAGCAGCAGCACCTTCCACTCGGGGTTCTCCGTGAGGCGGGCGGCCACCGCGGAGCCAGCGGACCCGGCGCCGACCACCACGAAGTCGTACTCCGGCAGCGGGAGCGCCGTGTCCGGCGGGTAGGCGCTGCGCTCCGACAGCTGGCACTGCGCCCTCACCAGCGTGGCCAGCAGCTGCACGAACAGCGCGCCAGCAGCGCCGCCCACGGGGCACATGCTGGCAGTCTGCGCCGCCCACTGGGAAGCGGCGGCCGGGTCCATAGCTGCACACGCAGGACCATTGAACAGTTTCTCAATTTGCACCAGCTGCTGTCAACAGGTAAGACCAGTAAAGTCAACCAACTCCACGATCAGGCCAGGTGACTACACGCTGCTGACCTCCTGCCACCTATGTCGTTTGCGCTGTTTTCTCCAAATTTCTTAGCAGGGTTGAAAGTCATACATATACATTGATATAAAAAAATGAAAAACTCCTAAGAAGAAACATTTCAGCTTTAGAAGTTAAACAAACACTGAACACAGCTACAAATTACATCCAGTCTAACGAAAAAGAGACTGCTATATCTCCCTGACACTGAGCTGCATACATAAGGAATAAAATTGCTCGAAACAGGTCTGAAACAAAATATCAGAGAGCAATAGAAGAAAAATACGTATAAAATCCCATAGCTGAGTCAGAAAGCATTCTCATACAGGTATGTCCAGATAAACAGAAATAACAGGAAAAAACTGGTCTGACGAAAGAGGTAGTAAGCAATGAAATCAAAAACACAACACTATATGTTATGTTTGCCATAGACGGCCTCTGCCAGGCAGACTACGCTCACGGCACCCCTGTGTACCATATAACATACACAAGCACTTGCAGGCGCAACCAAGAGGAAAACAATTCTTCAAAACAAACAGAACTTGCTAGAGACTAATGCAAACCTTTTTCTGCAAAGGTCGCCTCACAGATACAGGGAAAGTTGGAGTACTCCGCCGACCTCCGCCGGTTTTGTAAGGCCAGCGCAGCAGCAGTACAGCCAATTCCTCGCCAAGCTAGGACCAACTCCGACGGACCTCACCGACGCTCTTGATGAATGGTCGTTTACAAGTTATTTGTTTTTGTGTGTATATAGTGATTGTTCGAGAAGTGTAGTTCGGTTTTGATAAACGACATTATACTGAGTATTCTACAATACTGAGTATTCTCCAATACAGATGAAAGAAAACGTGGGAAACCAATACAACACAGTTGTAGTAAGCAATGAAATCAAAAATACAACACTATATGTTATGTCTGCCATAGACGGCCTCTGCCAGGCAGACTACACTCAGGGCACCCCTGTGTACCATATAACATACACAAGCACTTGCAGGCGCAAACAAGAGGAAAACAATTCTTCAAAACAAACAGAACTTGCTAGAGACTAATGCAAACCTTTTTCTGCAAAGGTCGCCTCACAGATACAGGGAAAGTTGGAGTACTCCGCCGACCTCCGCCGGTTTTGTAAGGCCAGCGCAGCAGCAGTACAGCCAATTCCTCGCCAAGCTAGGACCAACTCCGACGGACCTCACCGACGCTCTTGATGAATGGTCGTTTACAAGTTATTTGTTTTTGTGTGTATATAGTGATTGTTCGAGAAGTGTAGTTCGGTTTTGATAAACGACATTATACTGAGTATTCTACAATACTGAGTATTCTCCAGTACAGATGAAAGAAAACGTGGGAAACCAATACAACACAGTTTCCATAACATTAACAAAACAAGTAAAGATGGAGAAGTACAGCGGAATATATACTTTAGTTGTTACTCTCTGATGCCAACACAACACAGGTGATCCATATCAGACTAGTTCAAGAGTTCTGATGAAGCAGAATACACGACGAAGAATGTCACTTGGTCTTTCGCACAAAAAGAAGCGGCGTATGGCATAGTAAAATTTAAAATGAGAAAAGCTTCACGGCCAGACATCATTCGCTCCGACACATTTAAACGAGTTGCGCCACAGATTATCCCGTGTTTAACGGATGTAATAAATGAAGACCTAAGACTGGGAAGAGTACCGCAGCCTGGAAGTTAGCAAACGAAGTGATCATCGAGAAATCTGACAAACAGCGGGCCAATTTGAAGTCATACAAGTCAGTTCGCCTCGTCGACGCCTTGGCTAATCCAGGAGCAGCTTCTTTGTAACTGAGAAAAGGCTGGCAATCAGGTCCTGAGACTCTGCCTTCACAAGGTCGTGTAACGTAAAAAAATAAGTCGATTGATTATGCAATTAATAGGAAACTAGAATTATGACAGAATGTCAGACTCAAGTACGCAGACGTCCTAAGGACGCCTGACAGCCTCTGGTGGCTCGAGATGTTAGCGATTTGTGGGTACCACCGAATCTGTACAACAGTCTTCTAGACTACGGTACTATAACTATAGAATAGTTGAATGAATAAACAAATACCCTCTCGATCACTTCTTTCATTAACGGCTACCGGTTTCAATATGCGCTGTGGATCATCGTCAAGCATGGCGCCGCAAAGTACAGTTCGTCATCAGTGACGTAAAACTAACTCACTACACTACGTATTGAAAGGGGTAGTCGTTAATAAATGACGGTTTTTGTAGTTGTGTGCTTATAACAACAGAGATCACAGCTCCCATGACGTAGCTTCAATTATAAGAGCAGTTGAAAGAGGGGAGCCAAAACTGAAAATGATCAAGAGAATCAGTAACGAATGCCCGCAGGGTTCAGTCTGAGGGCCGAACTTTTTCGATCTTTCAATCGTGCCACCTAACTGAAACGGATGAGGACATAACACTGATGGGATTGTCGCATACGCTGGTGATCAATTGAATGAGGTGTCAGCGAACCAGAAATCAAAGTCGGTGGTATTGGTGCCTGAGAAACACCCTCACCGTGGCCCCAGACAAAAGAGTCTGCATATTTCTAAAAGCAAAACTGCAGGGAGACCCCATTATAAAACTGTACGATGGAAACATTCCTAAATAAGGCGTAACCAAATAGTTAGGGATACAGATTGGACTGACGCTTATCAATCAAATGATAGAGCAGAAAATTTTTTACACTAACTCGCACGCATCAGCACAATCCCTTATAGATTTTCACGTCGTGCTACGCAAATATATAACTGGGCCTTGCGTGAATCATTGGTATTCCTCGCGGAAAGCACATGGGCAGGCGGACTCTGCCTCACAACGATCAGAGCCGTTGTCTGCTGACATTATCAGAGGCTGACATTGTGTCAGCAGGAGCACTGTGCTAGTACTCATAACATACCCGATCGACCTAGCAATCCACCAGGGAGCTGTGATGAGCAGACTGACTGAAGATACACTCCTGGAAATGGAAAAAAGAACACATTGACACCGGTGTGTCAGACCCACCATACTTGCTCCGGACACTGCGAGAGGGCTGTACAAGCAATGATCACACGCACGGCACAGCGGACACACCAGGAACCGCGGTGTTGGCCGTCGAATGGCGCTAGCTGCGCAGCATTTGTGCACCGCCGCCGTCAGTGTCAGCCAGTTTGCCGTGGCATACGGAGCTCCATCGCAGTCTTTAACACTGGTAGCATGCCGCGACAGCGTGGACGTGAACCGTATGTGCAGTTGACGGACTTTGAGCGAGGGCGTATAGTGGGCATGCGGGAGGCCGGGTGGACGTACCGCCGAATTGCTCAACACGTGGGGCGTGAGGTCTCCACAGTACATCGATGTTGTCGCCAGTGGTCGGCGGAAGGTGCACGTGCCCGTCGACCTGGGACCGGACCGCAGCGACGCACGGATGCACGCCAAGACCGTAGGATCCTACGCAGTGCCGTAGGGGACCGCACCGCCACTTCCCAGCAAATTAGGGACACTGTTGCTCCTGGGGTATCGGCGAGGACCATTCGCAACCGTCTCCATGAAGCTGGGCTACGGTCCCGCACACCGTTAGGCCGTCTTCCGCTCACGCCCCAACATCGTGCAGCCCGCCTCCAGTGGTGTCGCGACAGGCGTGAATGGAGGGACGAATGGAGACGTGTCGTCTTCAGCGATGAGAGTCGCTTCTGCCTTGGTGCCAATGATGGTCGTATGCGTGTTTGGCGCCGTGCAGGTGAGCGCCACAATCAGGACTGCATACGACCGAGGCACACAGGGCCAACACCCGGCATCATGGTGTGGGGAGCGATCTCCTACACTGTCCGTACACCACTGGTGATCGTCGAGGGGACACTGAATAGTGCACGGTACATCCAAACCGTCATCGAACCCATCGTTCTACCATTCCTAGACCGGCAAGGGAACTTGCTGTTCCAACAGGACAATGCACGTCCGCATGTATCCCGTGCCACCCAGCGTGCTCTAGAAGGTGTAAGTCACCTACCCTGGCCAGCAAGATCTCCAGATCTGTCCCCCATTGAGCATGTTTGGGACTGGATGAAGCGTCGTCTCACGCGGTCTGCACGTCCAGCACGAACGCTGATCCAACTGAGGCGCCAGGTGGAAATGGCATGGCAAGCCGTTCCACAGGACTACATCCAGCATCTCTACGATCGTCTCCATGGGAGAATAGCAGCCTGCATTGCTGCGAAAGGTGGATATACACTGTACTAGTGCCGACATTGTGCATGCTCTGTTGCCTGTGTCTATGTGCCTGTGGTTCTGTCAGTGTGATCATGTGATGTATCTGACCCCAGGAATGTGTCAATAAAGTTTCCCCTTCCTGGGACAATGAATTCACGGTGTTCTTATTTCAATTTCCAGGAGTGTAGATTGGGCAGACTGGGAAAAGTAATGGAAATTACGGAGGAAGATTTAACGGACAACTTGCGTGTAAAACAGTGGCGAGTTAGTTCGTGGCAACGTAGAGCATGCTCCTTTTCCTCCGACATTCGGTTGAACATGTTCTATGCAGACCTCAATGGTATCATGGTTCAGTTTTTTGACCGGACAGGGTCCATACACCGTGCACCATCACCGAGTGGACCTCGGTCAGAGTGTGGAGTGTTCGTGTGTGCAACCGGGTACACTTGAGCATATACTTAAATAATGCGCGCTTTCCTGAAAAACAAATGTCACAAAAGATGTCTACGAATCCTTAAGACACCCCCAGCAATAGGCAAAGCCTAAACAGAGCTGCTGACGGTTCATCTGATCGACTATATGACGAATATGTAGAAACAAAAAATACATATGGGAGAGACCGGCTCGTGGGAGTATCAGCCGAAAGTACAGACTCTAACAGTAACAACTTATAATTAATGAGAGACACATTGTAGCAGAAATAGATCACGCACCATCATATTAATAACCAATAGACAGACTGCTAACAGCCGGCAAACAAAGCATTTATCATCTAGGTCGTAGATGCAGAACTCACGGCTACGTATACAACAGCCAAGTTAAAGTGAAATCAGACAAAAATGAAATATATTAACTACATAAACAGCACACTACCATGACTTTACAATAGAATATCATAGTAGACAGACTTAAGGGAGCGACTCCCCGTTATTTCGGACGAGGTTTCCTACAGTCAGTCAATCACTATGAGTACACCACATAAGAGCGAGTTGCTAGAAGTGCACTAATGCATCTGGAATAGCACTAGTCGTAGGATCTTACATATTCTATTGTAACTTCCTTCTTTTTTTCTTTTCCAATCAAATATCCTTAAGCTAAATTCTTCCAGTCCCTGAGTCTAGAATTTTTCTAAGTTTTACTAATTTTTTAAGGTCTGAAGTATGTGCACGTATCTTATTTAACAGCAGTAAAATGTATGTCTTATTACAAAAGCATAATAAACAGTCCATTTTGTTAGCTGGGTTATATACCATCATGTCGATGTAGTTTTAGCCATATTCGCAGTAGCTAGTTGTAATGTTTATTGAAAATTGGCTCAGGGCAAAACCTAATGTTGTGCAATACGTTTCAAGCAAGACTCTGGCTAGCTCATTGGGTCGTTATTGCATCTTGATCGCTGACTAAAGCGTGACATTCCGCTTCTCAGTGGCTTATCGTAAAATGACCTAATGTGATAGTTTTGCTTTTCTGGCCCGATGACTGGTCAAAAAGCACAAGACAGATACTCCACTACCGCTTGCGATAAACGTCTGTGAGGTCACGGGTCACGATTATTAATCTGAAGCAGAGGCCTTTTGACTGCCAAGAATAGGTATTATTGATCGTTAATATTGATTCAGTGATATGGAACTGTGCTCGACATTATAATTAATGGGTTTCCGTCCGTGACTTACGAAGCAGTCAGTATGTGGAATGTTGTGTAATGGCTCGTGATTGCACTTTGAACAGTGTTGTGGCAAGAATTACAACGCTGTATAAATTAATGACGCCCTTTAAAATGAATTTACATGTTCTTTTCTGGAATGTAGACAGATGAGTTTCAGCCATCACTTCGTAAACGGAACCAAGACCGTGTATGATGCTCTGCGAGACGAACATCGATTTTAGAAAACGCAAGGTAATCAAATAGAATCCTGCGATATGTACCTACTGCTGTACACATCCAGCCGCATCCCTCTCGTTTACAGCCCCTCCGTTACCACCCGGTATACTTGAACGGCTTGTAGAGCGGAGGAGTTGCACAGTAACAACAATGGAGCCGTATTCATCGCTTTGCACCTTGGTCGTTGCTCATTTGGCATTCCGCCTGTGGCCTACACTGTATTAAGGTCTAATCATCTAGTGAGCAAGATGTATGAGACAGGCGAAATACCCTCAGACTTCAAGAAGAATATAATAATTCCAATCCCAAAGAAAGCAGGTGTTGACAGATGTGAAAATTACCAAACTATCAGTTTAATAAGTCACAGCTGCAAAATACTAACGCAAATTCTTTACAGACGAATGGAAAAACTGGTAGAAGCGGACCTCGGGGAAGATCAGTTTGGATTCCGCAGAAATGTTGGAACACGCGAGGCAATACTAACCTTACGACTTATCTTAGAAGAAAGATTAAGAAAAGGCAAACCTACGTTTCTAGCATTTGTAGACTTAGAGAAAGCTTTTGACAACGTTGACTGCAATACTCTCTTTCAAATTCTGAAGGTGGCAGGGGTAAAATACAGGGACCAAAGGGCTATTTACAATTTGTACAGAAACCAGATGGCAGTTATAAGAGTCGAGGGACGTGAAAGGGAAGCAGTGGTTGGAAAGGGAGTGAGGCAGTGTTGTAGCCTATCCCCGATGTTATTCAGTCTGTATATTGAGCAAACAGTAAAGGAAACAAAAGAAAAATTTGGAGTAGGAATTAAAATCCATGGAGAAGATAAAAAACTTTGAGATTAAAAGTGTGTGCCCGACCGAGACTCGAACTCGGGACCTTTGCCTTTCGCGGGCAAGTGCTCTACCATCTGAGCTACCGAAGCACGACTCACGGCCCGTACTCACAGCTTTACTTCTGCCAGTATCTCGTCTCCCACCTTCCAAACTTTACAGAAGCTCTCCTGCGAACCTTGCAGAACTAGCACTCCTGAAAGAAAGGATACTGCGGAGACATGGCTTAGCCACAGCCTGGGGGATGTTTCCAGAATGAGATTTACACTCTGCAGCGGAGTGTGCGCTGATATGAAACTTCCTGGCAGATTTTTCGAGTCTCGGTCGGGCACACAGTTTTAATCTGCCAGGAAGTTTCATATCAGCGCACACTCCGCTGCAGAGTGAAAATCTCATTCTGGAAAAACTTTGAGGTTCGCCGATGACATTGTAATTCTGTCAGAGACAGCATAGAACTTAAAAGAGCAGCTGAACGGAATGGACAGTGTCTGGAAAGGAGGATATAAGATGAACATCAACAAAAGCAAAACGAGGATAATGGAATGTAGTCGAGTTAAATTGGGTGATGCTGCGAGAATTAGATTAGGGATTGAGATGCTTAAAGTAGTAAATGAGTTTTGCTATTTGAGGAGCAAAATAACTGATGATGGTCCAAGTAGAGAGGATATAAAATGTAGACTGGCAATGGCAAGGAAAGCATTTCTGAAGAAGAGAAACTTGTTAACATCGAGTATAGATTTAAGTGTCAGAAAGTCGTTTCTGAAAGTATTTGTATGGAGTGTAGCCATGTATGGAAGTGAAACTTGGACGATAAATAGTTTAGACAAGAAGAGAATAGAAGCTTTCGAAATGTGGTGCTACAGAAGAACGCTGAAGATTAAATGGGTAGATCACATAACTAATGAGGATGTATTGAATAGAAATGGAGAGAAGAGAAATTTGTGGCACGGCTAGAAGAAGGAATCGGTTGGTAGGGCATATTCTGAGGCATCACAGGATCACCAATTCAGTATTGGAGGGCAGCGTGGAGGGTAAAAATCGTAGAGGGAGACCAAGAGATGAATACACTAAACAGATTCAGAAGGATGTAGGTTGCAGTAGGTACTGGGAGATAAAGAAGCTTGCACAGGATAGAGTAGCATGGAGAGCTGCCTCAAACCAGTCTCTGGACTGAAGACTATAACAGCAACAATAGTGGTTCTCACTACAGCAGTCTCTTACCACTTGTTGCAAGCATTCTACTGGCTGGATTAGGTAAGTAGTTTTCTTGTAGAGTTTTCAGTTTAATTTCGGTAAAAGTAGATTTTATGTTGCTGTAGGAATCTTGGAAATGTATTTCTGGCATCATAAAGTTGTTTAACTTATTTTACAGTACAAGTGAGCATTCATATCGTGTACTGAGGACGAGTGGTTGACAGAGAGCTTTGGCAACCCGGTGGCGATGTTTATGGCGGTGGTCGTCAGACGATTTCTGGGCTGGGCCTCTAAACTGTCTTTCAGAAACATTAGAAGTGTCCAGGGGTTGGACAAAAATATGTAACGAGAAATCCATGCTTTAACATAGATACAAATACTAGACAGGCAGTCGGTTGCGCTGTTGTATTATTCACAACAGGTACCTGTGCAATGTCCTTAATACGTTGCAAATGTCTGTTGTGGTCAGAGAGGTGTTCTGTATAGCTGTGAGTGCATTATGTGGAGCTAAGTGCATTCGAACGTGGGAGCGTTATTGGTGCTCGTGTGGTGAGTGCTTCTGTAAACAAGGTAGCCGAAGTGTTTGCTGTTTCCAGAGACAGTATATCGGAGTTTTCTACCGCACACAGAGAACGCGATAAAACATCATTCCCTAAGTCACAACGTGGACGAAACTGTTTCTTGAGTGATCATGTTAGACGGCCGCCGAAGGGAATTGTGACGAACTATAAGACGGTGGCTGCTGCAAAAGTCAGTGCAGGACTGAATGTAGCGCTTGGGAATTCTGTCAGCACCAAATGAACACGAACGGAACTCCATAAGCAGAGAATTTCAGGGTGACCTGGAATTCCGAAACCGCTACTCAAGGAGGAGGAGGAGATTAGTGTTTAACGTCCCGTCGACAATGAGGTCATTATATATGGAGCTCAAGCTCGGATTAGGGAAGGATGGGGAAGGAAACCGGGAGTACCCTTTCAAGGAAACCATCCAGGCATTTGCTAGAAGCGATTTACGGAAATCGCGGAAAACCTAAATCAGGATGGCCGGAGAAGGATTTGAACCGTCATCTTCCCGAATGCGACTCCAGTGTGCTAACCGCGACGCCACCTCACTCGGTACCACTACTAACATGCCCGTAACAGGAAAACACGGTGTCGAAGCCATAAAGCAGGATTATGGAGCAGTAGAGCCAACAGCTTTGCCGCAGTGGTAACAACCGTTTCCCGTCAGTTCATCGAAGTTAAGCGCTGTCGGGCTGGGCTAGCACTTGGATGGGTGACCATCCAGTCTGCCGAACGCTGTTGGCAAGCGAGGTGCACTCAGCCCTTGTGAGGCACACTGTGGAGCTACGTGATTGAGAAGTAGCGGCTCCGGTCTCGTAAACTGACGTATGGCTGGGGGAGCGGTGTACTGACTACGTGCCACTCCATATCCGCATCCAGTGACACCTATGGTTTGAGGATGACACGGAGGCCGGTCGGTACCGTTGAGCCATCAAGGCCTGTTCGGACGGAGTTTTGGTTTATGGAGCAACAGAAGAATGTCGTTTGGTGGGGTGAGTCTTGTTTCACACTGTTTTCAACTTCTGGCCGAGTTTTCGTCCCAAGAATGAAACGTGGCTGAGGTTCCATGACGATTTGGGCAGCCATTACGTGTGAAGATACAAACAGTCATGGTTGCAAGACTGGTTGCCGCGCCATTCGCTGTATGAGTTGGAAAAAGTTGTAGCTATATATATCTTGGTATTCCATGAGCCCCATGTTTATTCTGCAAGCTCACATTATTGCCAAGAATGTATGATCATTTTGCTTGATCAGGTCCGTCCATTGGTACAATGTGTGTTCCCAAATGGCGATGCTGCGTTCCACGACAACAGGTCCCCTGTTCACACAGATCGCGTCGCCCAGAATTGGTTTTATGAGCACGAGGATAAATTGTCGCATCTCCCCTGCCATCACAGTTATCAGATCTCAACATTGTTGAGGATTTGTGATCTATTTTGGAGAGGAGAGTGCGTGATCACTATCCACTTCCATCATCGTTACCCAAAATTGCCACTGTTTTGCAGGATGACTGGTATAAGATTCACCTGTAATCATACAGGACCTGTATTCATCCATTCCGAGACAAAAGGAAGCTGTTTCGAATGCCAGCAGTTTTCTTAAGGGGAGTTGGAACGACCTACCCCGATAATGTTAAATTTAGTGACTAGGCTTCCCTGTATTTCAGGAACCACTGTAGCCACTGACATGAAACTTTTACAGGACTTTAAACTGTATGCTCTGAGTCTACTGAACTACAATAATTACATTTCAGCCACTGTTTTCGGGAATACAATTTTTTAATTAGATGGTTAAAATTTTGTGTACTTTTTTGTACGTTATTCTAAATAATTTTAATAATACATAACATTATGTTCTTCTTTTAGTTTAGTAGACTCAGGATATGAATGTTATTACTCCCTTAAAATTTGAATGCTCTACTCGAAGAGGTTTCTCACATTTAGGGAAAAATGCAACATAAAATGTAAATTTTCAGAAACGGCTTCTTAAGTTTCAAAAGACTGTAACTCACTTAATATATGTTTAATTCTTTATGTTTAGTACTCAGAAGTACCCTGTACCATACTGTATATCATCCTCTACATCTTTTCCAAGTTTTTCTTCTTTTCTTCTTTCTGGACTCCTAAGTGGCCTATTGTGTTGCATACTCTGCTTTATCAATGTGAACCTAGTCCATCCGTTCAAGTTCTCTGATGCAATTTCGCCCTGCCAATGTTGTAATCTTTAAAAGTAGTAACTGCTTCACTGGCCCCCCGCTTTAGTGTGTTCATTCCGACAAAAACATTTTTTGATAAGATTATTGAACGACTCACTGGGATTTTGAGTCTAACCGTGTAGACACTTCTTCAGTAATTCAGGATTTGCCAGGTCTCTAGCCGGCCGGAGTGGCCGAGCGGTTCTAGGCGCTTCGGTCTGGAACCACGCGACCGCTACGGTCGCAGGTTCGAATCATGACTCGGGCATGGATGTGTGTGTCGTCCTTAGGTTAGTTAAGTTTAATTAGTTCTAAGTTCTAGGGGACTGATGAGCTCAGATGTTAAGTCCCATAGTGCTCAGAGCCATTTGAACCAGATCTCTGCAAATAGGTTTTATGATATCCATGACTGCAACTGGGAAGGAATGTTTATGGCTGTATGAACTGTTTGAGTACTGGGGACTGCGTTATTTGCACCATGAATCAGGTCCAGGAGGGTGGTGCACTGGTTTTTCATGAGTTGACAGTCTGTGGAAGAAGGTAGCCCATACTGCCTGCTTCATTTTCAACAAATCCTCAGTATTATTTCTAATGGCCATCCCATAATACTGCTGTAGTTCATCAATCATTTTGTCTGTCAGCTTGCCTCTTATGGTTATACCATCAGAAAGTTTCTTGTCTCTCAAACTTTGTTTCAACTTCCTCAAGGTGGTGCCCATCCTCTTCTGGACATGACCTATATAACACAGCAATCCACAGCCTTCTATTTAAAAATTACCGATTTTATTAGATCTTGAAGTAATGCACGGAAAAATTTTAACACTTTCAACCGGTGTAGACAATATTTTAAAAAATAAAGTAAAATATTTCCCATGAGAGTTTATAAGTAATATATACATCATTTTATTCCGAGAATTGCAAATTTTATAATGAGATAAAAATCCTAAAATATGAAAAAAACATTTTTTTTCGTTCTAACTCCCTTGTAACCGTGTTAGGCATGGTACTGTGCTGTGTTCGCAATGTTTCCAAAACTTTTGTCCACCCCTTTTCTCCGACGTCGCGAGCTTAAGGCACGTGCTTTTTTCCTGGTAGTATGTTTATAACAACTACGCGATTGAATTTTGGGTGCAGCATTTAACACGTTTATTTTTGCTATTTCTAACAGTTCTTATTTACATAAGAGAAACACTAAAAGTATTTCCTAATACTGAAACACTCCAAAATGGAGTACTGAGCAGCGTATCGTAGAAAAAAACATCGCTCCTAGAATGCGGAAAGAAACGAAGGATGTCATTCACTGGTGCTGTGGACGATGAGTGGGGCGAAGTGCTCGTAAGCCGCGGCCCCTGCAGTAAACCAATAAAGCTATGGAACACCTCTTCTTCCCAGTCGCCTCCTGCGATGCCCTTGCTATGAAAATAATTACCTGATCTGAAAGTGTTTTGCTCCTGTCTCAGAGCGCACGACGCACGACTAGTTTCGCAGACCGGTGTGCACGCAGCCTCAGCTAGACACGGTTAGCCAGCCAGCGCCCTTACCTTGGAGTGTCCAGAGGCTGGTGAGCAGTGAGCAGTGAGCAGTGTGTTTGGAGTAGTTGCCGGCGCTGCCTGCAGACTGGATGAACCTGCGCTCTCCCTCCGGCAGGAGGCGCCATCCACGTTACGGCTATCAGAGAAGCCCACACCAGTCGTGCAGTCCCTATCCTTGACCACTGCGACCCCCAGTCTGCGATACCGCCTATCGACAAACCTTTATAGCTGAGCGTCGGATGCACGTGTGTAGTGTTGAGTGATCCCTGTACTATCTCAGTATAGAACTCTGAGCACACGAGTACAGTGTGTCTGCAGGTGCTTGCTGTCTGCGTCGTCCGAAGTGCACTACCTGATCTAAAGTATCCAGACACCTTAGTAGTGGGTAATATTATGGTGTGTGTCCACCCTCTTCTTCATGATGGCTTGAACTATGCTGGAGATATTTTCAATAATGTGTCTGAAAGTCTGTGGGGGAATGACAGCCCATTCTTCCTCAAGATACGAAACTGTAGAAGGTAGACATGGCAGACGCTGGGATCTGGAGCGAATTCGAGTATGTTCCCTTACTTGCAGTTCGGGACTCTGGGAACTCCAGTCGATTTCAGGAATGTTATTCTCCACAGATGACTGCCTCACAGCCGGTGCTCTACGACAGGGTGCATTCTCATGCTGTTACAGCCACCGTCTCCGAACTATTTCTGTATTCTGTTCATGTTCTTTCGCATTTATCGTTTCCATAAGCTCAATAGGGAGATCACACCTTAATCTTGACAATCACCCCCACACCGTAACACCACCTCCGCCTGTATTTCACTGTTGATACTACGCATGATGGCAGGTACATTCTCCACGTATTCGCCAAACCCAAACCCTTCCGTCAGACTGCCACAGGGTACAGCGCAATTCATCACTCCAAATCTTTAGTTTCCAGTTATCCACTCCACACTGTTTACATCATGTCAAGCGTCGCTTAGCATTGACATCGCTTACCATTGCCTACAAAGATGCGCGGCTTATGAGGAACTGGTCGACCATTGTACCTCAGTCCTTTTAACTCCCTACGCCCATCCACTGTGCTAGCTGGACCGCTGGTAACACTTCGGAACTCACGAGTGATTCCTTCCACTTATTTCGTGCAATTTTTTGCAACTCTCTGCCAGTAGAGCGAGCCTCCTTGGCCCTGGAACAGTTCTGTTTATTCCTTTGGATTTTGAAATCGCATCACCAATAGTCGACTTGGGCAGGTTTAGAAGGGTTGAAATGTCATGATGGATCTGTTACAATGACCACTCCACGTTCGAAGTCACTACGACCCATTCTCCTGTTACTGCTTCTCCACGACAACACAACGCAAACCTACTAATTTCATCTGAAGCGTCTGCATCTAGTGATATCTAGTAGCAAATTCCGCATTACATTGGGGTGTCCCGATAATTTGATCGGATGGTGTATATGTTCGAGATGGCTCACAGTTGATTTCAGGAATTGCACTGAAAATAACTATCAGCTTTCTGCATGATACATACACTACTGAAAGACAGCAGTCTGCTCTCGGCCTCTGAGACGTCACTTTGTGTCGCGATGTGGACGCGGGTCTAGCTCGTTTGTTGCTCGGTGATGACAGCCAGCTGTCATCCAGGAAAAATATGACCTCATGTCGATTATATGTTTATTTCAAGATGCATCTGAAGCTGGGACTGGTTGTCCAGAAAACGATAATTCATTAAATAAATTAAAACCATTCCTTTTAACAAAAAGCTGACTTATTTATAATTGCAAATCATCACATGGTGCGTTCCCACCATCCATTACGATGTAAAGTCGAGATTTTTGCATACGTATTCTTACAAAGCCACCTTATTTAATTCTACCTAGCTCTATTTCTTCATTCTCTTCCACAAACAAAAAGAAGGAACAGATTTCAAACATTTACTCCCTAGAAACTACAAAAGATAGAAACTCAATTCCAACATTCCTGGAAAGAGAAAGGTTCAAATTTTTATGCATTCAATGTGAGCACCATGTGTTACACTACAAATATTAAAGCAGTGTCTCGTTTCCTGCCACGCATGAGGCAACTTGACTCTCGCTATCAAATTCACAGCTTCAACAATGCTATGTCGCAGACATTCAAGAGTGTCAGGCAAAGGGGGATCTTTTACGTTACCCCACAGATAAAAGTCACGAAGTGTGGAGTCTGGAGATCTGGGAGGCCACTGGTGATGAATTTCATCTTCAGCTCCTCCTCTTTCCATCCTACGTCCTAGAATGGTGTCATTCAGGTAACGTCGGATGCGCTCAGATAACTTCTCTGCTTGCACTATGCTTGTCTGCCCTCTCTGGAATACTGCTGTGCGGTGCGGGATCTGCACCAGGTAGCCGACGAAGGACAGCGAAAAAGTTCAAAGAAGGGCAGATCGTATTGTACGATCGCGAAATAGGGGAGAGAGCGCCACGAAATGGTATTAGAATTGAGCTGCCAATCATTAAAACAAAGGTGTTTTCCGTTGCGGAGGATCTTCTCATGAAATTTCAATCACCAGCTTCCCCATCAGAAAGTGAAAATATTTTGTCAGTGCCCACCTACATAGAGAGGAATGATCATAAAAGTAAAATAAGAGAAATCAGAGCCCCTACGGAAACATTTAAATGTTCATTTGTACCGCCCGTATTCTTGAGTGGGACGCTAGAGAAATAACTTGAAGGTTCGATGAATCCCCTGCGAAGCACTTAACTGAGGATAATCATACAGATGTTAATGAAAAATAATAAGTAACTAATTTCATGATACCAAATCATTACAATGGCCATAATTAGTGAAGAAATGGTTTAAACATAACTTTTTTGACACCATACACATAAATAGAACGAAATTTCTTCCTCTAATATACACGATGGTGTGAATGGTAAGGAATAAAATTCAGCAAGATTTCAAATTTTCACGGGTGATCCTCTAAATATCCTTATTTGTATCAGGTATATTTCAGTACATTGCTAAGCCTTGGTGAAGAGAATTGATTGTGTGCTAGTGACTATAGCTTATATTTTTCTCAAGTGGAAACTGACATCGTAATCATTCAACAGAACCACATGTGAAAATCTCCTCACAAAGTTCTTCCAAGATCGAATGCCTTATACGTACCATGGCTGTTCCTGCGCCATCGATCCCTTCGGGATCGCCAGATGAACAAGCTCCCTGTTCTCAGATACGGCGCTCAAAACGGTTCTTTCACACAGACCATCCGCCTTTTTCTAGTTTTAAAAAAAAGATAATGTTGAGTTTGTATCGAGATCTTCTTTTTGATGCCTCTGATGTCCCTGTGACAGCATCGAAATCTGGTAAACAAACCTCTGACCAGGTTAAATGATATTTGAAAGACGTTTTCGTCCCAGTGAGGAAGAAAATGCTGTAATATTGTTAGGTCCTTGGGGCAGTCAAAGTGAAAGAAACGTTTAGAGCATCGTACCTGAAGACGATGAACTTGTTCATCTGATGAGCCCTTTGGGGTCCAAAAGGGCTCGACAGCGCAAATACAGCCGTTGGTGTATACAGCTTTCGATGTTGGAAGAACTTCATGAAAAGACTGTCAGATTAGTCCTATTGAATTGTTGTGTGTCAATCTCCATTTAAGAAACAATGTAATCACGGTGCAGCCCCTTCAACCTGTCACCAGTACATACTCAGTACTCTTCGCCAAGGCTTACCAATGTATAGAAATATGTCTGATACAAATAGTGATATTTAGGTGATCGCCCGCAACAATTTGAAATCCTGCCGAACTTTGTTTTATATTTTTTACTACATCGCGTATATTATGTGAAGAAATTTCGTCCATTTTATGTGCATCATTATTTTAATGATTTTTTATCATAACAATGAATTACCTATTATTTCTTACTAATAAAATATATGTAAGTGAAATGGTAAAGTAAAAAATAAAAACTTGAATGTAAAACGTAAAAAACCAATTTAAAATAAACACAAGTAAAATAAATGATTATAATAATGGTTAACATTTAGATTTTTTTAATTAGGTGTGTTGAAAACACTTTGACAGCGCAGTGTGTACAGCATATTTTCCAGAAATGGTGTTTCAGAAACCAGCTTAAGTACTCTTGGATGTGTGTAGTTCGAAAGCTTCTTTAATTTATGTTATGTCAAAAGTATTCATCTTCCAAAATTAATTAATGGTGGTGGGACATTTTGCAAAACTTCGAATTAGAAAAAACTGGATTATACAGTTTTCAAAAACGTTAATTATATGTCACCTTTTATATGATGAACATTTTTATACTTAAGTTGCGATTACATTTCCTCTAACCTAACCTGCCAAATTACCTGATGGGGTGTGTTACCCTTCAAAAGTGAAATTTGGCACATACAAAAAAATACGTACTGCATTATTTTTTCCACCTGTACACACTTACCAAGTTTCATTAAGATGGTTTATTTAGACTTGGGAATGTTGCCTTGTCAGTTAGGTCGCGTCAGTTGATGCAGCTTCGTTAGGCTGTATGTGGTCCATCCACAGGCAGAAGAGTACAGCACTAGACTGGTAATACCTATACAGTATAACTGCTGTCACTATGGCCGCACATTGAACCCGAAACCATGTTACGAGTCTCACGGACGTGTAAATAACTTTTTGTGCAGTGATAAAACAATGTTGCTTAATTTTGTACTGTATGTAAGTCTAAATAATTGCGTTGCAGTTTGACTTACCCGAAATACCACCAGTGTTTCAATACCACAGTTTATTTTAAGTATTTAAACAAACTTCTTTTTGTCAGACGCAACTGAATGATGGTTTTTTAATCAATGACGCAACCACCTTGCTGTTAGTTATGTTATTTTGTTTCTTATCTCGTAATTATTTCGACATTTCAGATTTCTAAGAATGAAAGTTCTACTACGAAGTGCCTGGTTAAAGCAGTTCGCAGAGAGAACTGGTCACCTAGACATGCTTCAGTATCTCAATGTCTATGAAAAATTTTAAAAGTGTAAGTGCAAAAAACTTGCGTTATTCTTTATTTCTCATTATATTCTGATACATACAGTAACCAGTCGTCTAGCGGTTCTAGGCGCTCAGTCCGGAACCGCGCGACTGCTACGGTTGCAGGTTCGAATCCTGCCTCGGGCATTGATGTGTGTGATGTTCTTAGGTTAGTTAGGTTTAAGTAGTTCTAAGTTCTAGGGGACTGATGACCACAGATGTTAAGTCCCATAGTGCTCAGAGCCATTTAGTAACCAGTCGCGTTGCTTTAGTGGTGTTACTGGGTTTATTAATCTGATGCCAGTTTCCCACAAATTCAGCTTTTCTTTTCTTCGAATAGTATGCTCGCTATGAAAGTGTTCCCATAAGCAGAAAGTGATCTGTTTATCGTTAATAACAAGTGTCTTTCTTCATTTGAGTGTTCTTTCGAAAACTACAGTCAGCTTTAAAGATGTATATATATCTTCTTCTCATAACACGAGTCTACAATGTATACGTTAAACTCAACCAGAATGCAAATATTATCTCAACTGCGAAACTTCTTTAGACTACCTCGTAAATTTTACAACTTCATTTCGCTTCAGAAAATAGTAGTAATACCATACACGAAGTTTTTGACGTTTGGTGAGGTAAGATAGCGCCAGGCTTCAGTAAAAGATGCGCCTTTGCCCGTGTATGGTTTCATCTGAAGCTGCTCTCTAGATGCGTGCCTTGTGCCACGCTGCGCGCCATGCCACTTGCCACATCACCATAGTGTACAGGTTAAAGAAAGATAATCCTACGTAACAGCATTTGCAAATTTAAAGAAAGCTGATTGGACCACACTTGGAAATTTTATCGGGAACAGGAATAAAATACTGGGAGCGGAACGCAATTTACAACTTACACAGAACAGGACTGCATTCATGAAGGACATGAAAGAGAAGCAGTAGTTGAAAAGAGGGTGAGACACGGTTGCAGTCTGTACCTGATATTATTCCACCTGTGTGTAAAAAAAAAATTTTAAAAATAAAAAAGTGTGATGTTTGCTGATGACTGATGACTGTAATTCTGTCAGACACGTCAAAGAACTTGGAAGAGCAGCTGAAAGAAATGGATAGCATTTTGAAACCAAGCTATAAGATGAATTTCAACAAAAGTAAAAAAAGGGTGATAGAATGTCGACGAATTACATCTGGCGATGCTGAGGGTGTCAGATCAGGAAACGAAACACTAAAAGTAAAATATGAATTACACAGTGACTGACACGAGATATCTGTATGGCGCGAAAAGCGGCAATTGGCCTTGAACAATAAAATCTGCGAAGACCTACACCTGAGTAGAATAAGAATCCGTTAAATGTCGGTCACAAAATAATACAAATGTAAAGGTTGTCGGATCAACTAAGTGCGTAGTAATTACGATTATAAACAACTTATATTGGAACCATTACATGGAAAATGTCGTGGAAAGGCGAACCAGAAACTGCGTTTAATTGGTAGAACTCTTAGAAGCTGCAACGAATCTGCTTAAGGGACTGATTATGTCCGTCCCCTGCTAGGGTATTGGTGTGTGGTGTGCGATCCGTAACAGACAGGATTGAGGGAGGACATGGGAAAAGTTCAAATAAGAGCAGCTCGTTTTGCATTATTGTGAAAAGTGGTGAGAGTGTAACGGATATGATACGGGAAATGGTGTGACAGTCATTAAAGTAAAAGCGTTTCTCGTTGCGGTGAGATCTTTTCACAAAATTTCAGTATCATATTTCCATACCGCTGCGAAAATCATTGACACGTGCGTGAATAAAACGGCTTAGGTTTCCTCTTAGACTATCAGTTCAGGAACTCGGTGCACCCGCCCAGTTTTATACAGAATTTTAAAACGTACCTGTCCTGAGACAACCGGTGATGTAGTCTTAGCTGCACGCAGGCAAGCAACCCCTAGACACCCCTCTGATCCACGATGCCTGCTAGCAGGCGGCTAGGACTACATCACTGACTGCCACAGTAGAGGTCACAGGAACTACTTCTGAGCTGTGGCCATTTCTTCGCATATGTTGCTATCTGAAGCGTCGTTGAGCCCGAGGGTGACATCGCAAGGAAACACGCTTTTGCACCATTACAGAGGAAAATTGTAGGCACGTTTGATCCCAAATTCAAACGCCTGCGCACACTGCGAGACAGTTACGAGGTTTCGAAAATGTTATCCTTGAACTGTGTTGCACAATGTAGCTATGGTGGATATATTTGAACGTGCAGAAACAAGCGTGGCTAAGGAACGCCTGTGGCAATATCAACCAAGTCATGGTGTTCATACATATTACAAAAAGTAGTGTGGGTGCAAGGCGCACATAGCACGTTTGTGGGTGGGACAAAGGATCAGAAAGAAGTGACACAAGCGTGTTAAGTGTTTTCAGGATTGCTAGGATGACAACTGACGGTCCCAGAAACATTCAGGTACAAAATTAGTCAACCAGATCAAACACAATTTTATAGAACCTTCTGAAATCAACATTAACGAAAAATCAGATAGGCTGCTACATCTTACAAAATGGATACAATACAAATATAACTACTATTATGCAAAACTGATGCTACATAATCACCTCTAGTAAATTTACAACCACTAAAAAAAGAAAATATTTGCATGCATGCCTTTCCTAGCCACGACCTCGTACCTAGTTGCAAATCTCTTTTAAAGGGCAGGATTTCAAAGAAATTTATGCATCAACAACACTTTGTAACACAGCATAGTTCATAATCCCAAACCTTCTTTTTTTTTTTGGCAGGTTACTAATACACAACGTCACCGGTTCAGATCCGGTCCAACTGTCTCGGTGGACAAGTAAGAGGAGACTCAAAGCAACGGCTGAATAACAGCCGAGCATAGCACTTTTAAGGTGTGGTGGCGGAACTTTAAGTTCCGTGCCACCCTCCGACGGTGGAAGGACAAAGGAGGGTGCAGTAATGCGCCAACTCTATGGTCAAGGAGAAAAGTGGCTGGACATGAGCAGACCACTGCTGGTGACTGTACGAAACGGGCTGCAAAACGTGGTCGTATCGGGCCTATCTTCAGTCATTGCCAGAATCCGAGTCCTCCAGGATGGTGAGCGGAACGGGGTGTTGGTGCCAGTGCCGTGGAACTGTAGTGCCGATGGTTTGGAGTCCAGCGATTATCTCACGGGGGACACCCACTTTTCTGTACAGTTGGCGAGCCTTACAGCGGCGAATGCTCGTCGCCAAAACTACCAGCTTAGTTCCTGAAAAATCACGAATGTGTGATAACTGTACCAGGTTCTGAATTGGCCAGGCTGGCATAAACTTTAACATATCATTAACACAGAGCTGCTATTAATCTATAAAATTTAAGCAAATCTGTAGTTATCACTCACGTGGATCAACATGGAAAATGTATTCCCACTGTTAAAGATAACTTACACATATCACATACAACTACTAGGTCTACAGCTTTCCTTCCATCGTTTTGCAATAGATGGCAGTAGCGGCAAGTGCTGGTGCGGGTGGTAATAATACACTAAGCTTAGACATCTCTAAACATAACGCTATTAAATTATTAGTCTATCTGCAATTGCATCATAAAGTTATTCTCTATTGTATACGTGAACATACGAGCCCAGTTCTCGTCTTTTGGAGGCAGTTTAATTTTTTGCTTTAACATTAAGAAATCTGCCGCTGATGCTCATAAATAATGGGTAAGACTTACGGTGGGCATCCACTCAAATTCTATACCCCCCCTTCCCCCTCCCAAATTTTATAAGTCCCTCCAGATCCTCGAGCACCATGCACTCTGCCTCGCCTTCCATATACGCCTCCCGTCCCCCCCACGGATCCTTTACAACCTGATTCCTTTCCCCCATCTGCTCCTATTCCTCGAACATATCTGCATACTCTACACCTCCCGCCCGCCTTGATCCCCCTCATCCCCTGGTTGCTCCTCTCCTCTCCAAGCACCGCCCTCTGCCGCACTTTCACTGTTGTGTCCCCCCTTCCCTCCATCTCTACCATCTCTACACCCTTCATCTGCTTTCCCAAGGTGGTTTCCCATCAACTCCTCCTCCTGGATGATGCCCTCTCTCCCTCCACTTATCCCTCCTATCAACTCTGATCCTCACCTCCCCCTCCTTTCCTCTGTCCTTTCCCTGGACTCCCCCCCTTCCATCCTGTTTTTTCTCTACCTATCTTCTCTCTGCCTCCCTTCTCTCCCACCCCCCCCCCCCGAGTCCTTTTGCATTCCCCTCCTCTGCCTTTCCCATCTCACGTCTTCCCAGCCCCCCCCCCCCTCTCTTATGAGTCCTCGTTCTCCGTCGGCCCCTTCCCCCACACCCCCACCCACTTTGTTCCTCCTCTCCTTCCCCCTTTTCTTTCCATCATTTGTCCAGGTTCCCCCCGTCTGGCCCTCAGCTGTGGTGTGTCATATTTGTGCCAACTTTTTAGTGCAGTGTTCAAGTGAGTGTTCAGTGTTGTGCGTTGTTTCCTATGTGTTGCAAACAGAAATCATGCTGTCGCTGGGTGTGATTTTTATATCTCTTGCGAACAGAAACCAGACTGTCGCCGTGTTTTTTAATTGTCTGTCTATTATTTTACTGTCTGCTTCCTGTGTATTTTATTAGCATCGCCAACCTTTTGTTTTATGTTTTAAGTTCCACAATTTTCCGCCATTTTACCATTGAAGTCACCTATTTTACCACCTGCTTTTATTATTTATTATCTTCATTTTCTTAAGAAAATTCTGTAGGCTGAAGAGCTGCGTAGTAAGCTGCCTGCCTGCCCGCCCCCTTCGGGGAGCATCGAATCTCAACCAAAAAACAAAATTTAAAAAAAGTATGGTGGGCACCTGTTACGTGCATCAGAATAGTTTCAACGCTTCAAGAACGATGATTTTGACTTCGAAGACCGGCGTGGCAGTGGAAGAGAGAAGGTTTTCGAAGATAATAGAACGGACAGAAACAATCACAGGAGCTCGTTATCGGAACGCAATCGATGCGTCCGAGGCGAGAAACTGAAAGAGAAAAGGCCACAACACAGCGACAGACATTAAAAAGGTGATTTTGCGACATGATAGTGTAGACCCAATGTCACAAAACCCGTCAAAATGTGCTTTGAAACGTAGAAATGAGAAGTTCTACCCCACTCGCAGTATTCTCCAGATATTGCTTTCTATGATTACCATCTTTTTCGATTAACAGCCTAATAATAATTATTTTCAACTTCTAAGCTTCCTATGATTTGCCATTATTGTACTTGCATAAATTTATTTTGGATGTAATTTATGATGTCAGTGTGAACTTAAGTAATTCCAAACGCTCAGTGTGTGCAAATACAGGGTGACAATTATTGAACTATATGAAAAAAAACGTAGATTAGTTACAAACTACGGCGTGCACTTATTTTATTCAACATGTAAACGTCACTACAGATATTTGGATTTAGTTTATGACACATTCGATATGCCTGCCATCATTGGCGATGATGTGGCGCAGACGAATTCTGCATGACCCCCTGAAGTGTCGAAACATCGATGCTGTCGGTGACATTCTGAATGGCTGTTTTCAGCTCAGCAATGGTTTTGGTGTTATTGCTGTATACCTTGTCTTTAACATAGCCCCACAAAAGGAGTCTCATGTGTTCAGATCCCGAGAATATGGCGGCCAATAGAGGCCCGTGCCAGTGGCCTCTGGGTACCCCAGATCCCCAAAGTACTCCTCCAGGGCATCGAACACTCTCCTACTTCGATGGGGTCGAACTCCATCTTGCATGAACTACATCTTGTCGGAATCAGTGTCTCATTGGATAATGGGAATGAAATTATCTTCCCTAATCTTCATGTACCATTCGGTAATCGCCGGGCCATCAAGGAATATCGCACCGATTACTCCATGACTGGGCACTGTACACCATACAGTCACCTGTTGAGGGTGAAGAAATGCGGATTCTCAGTCCCCCAAATGCGCCAATTTTGCTTACTGACGAACCCAACCAAATGAAAGTGGGCTTCGTCGGTAAATCAAACCATGCATGCGCATATTAATTCCCAGCACGCCCTGCGGACAACCATGCAGTTTGAACCTCCTAAGACCTAAGGCAAACCGTTCAGAACTTATGACGATTTTATTTCATATAGTTTAATATTGTCACCTTGTATGTCCCCTTCTCTCCTCCCTCACCTTTTAGGTTCTATAATACCCTCAACCAACAGCCTAACTGTAAGAATTATCCAATTATCTGTACATATATATTTACATATATTTGTAATCTGTAGTATGTTCTATGATGACTTTACCACGCTTTGTGACAGTTCCACTGTCAGTTACTCCACGTAAAGAAGCATCTGTAAGATAATAATACATTCACTCTTATGAATAAAATGTTATATCTGTTTTTAACTTTTGCGTCTCCTGCATGTACTAGTTGCTTACATTAGGTGGTTGATATAACTGTTTCTTGGGAAATCAGTGATATCTTTGCTTAGTGGATAATCTTTGCATTGTACAGAGAACCAGTACATTCAAACCAAATGACTAAAGGCAACTGACAGGAAAAAATTCAATGTACCACAGTTGTCTGTGTGGTATGCAATGGTCATTCTGAAGAGGTACACAGCCAAATTGAAGTCTGCTGAAGCTTTGCAGATAATCAAACGTGCAAGAAAGCTTCCCGTAGTATCCTTACATAATGAGTAAGCAAATGATAAGACTGGATATCACTAAATAGCACAAAATAATAAGTTCAGACGATTACAGCAGTTAAGAAATATCACAGAACTGTTACATGATATTCGATCTCGTTCGAGTAGAATAGTAAAATTATGGTATTAACTTTAAAAGTGACAGTCTAAGCTTCATTCAGTCAATGAAATCAAATGACGTAGGGAAGCAGTCACATGTTTACGTGGTAATGAAATCAATGTTTCGTCGAGCAAGCAGCCTGCCACTTCAGGTGTAGTAACGCATGCTGATCGGTAGCCTCATAGAGTTAATAGAGCGGTAGGTGTGTATCTAGGGAGTGAGCGTCCAGATGTGCAGACCGTATATAGCCAAGGTGCATGGTCTCAAAGTCACTTGACTTTGTGATACTGAACTATGAAACGTAACTGTTCCTAGTTTCGCGTATTTCGCCGGCCGCGGTGGCCGAGCGGTACTAGGCGCTGCAGTCCGGAACCGCGTGACTGCTACGGTCGCAGGTTCGAATCCTGCCTCGGCCATGGATGTGTGTGATGTCCTTAGGTTAGTTAGGTTTAAGTAGTTCTAAATTCTAGGGGACTGATGACCTCAGAGCCATTTTTTTCGCGTATTTCTAAGTGCATCGATAGCAGAAAAATTTATTCACCGTTGCTGTTTTTTTCTCTTTTGCTTCATCGGTCTTCCGATTGGTTTGATGCACTCCTCCATGAATTCCTCTCCTATGGCAACCTTTTCATCTTAGAGTAGCAACAGCAAATTATGTCTTCACTTATTTGCTGGATGTAGCCACTGCAACTCCCTCCAGTACCATGGAAGTCATTCCCTCATGTCTTAACAGATGTCCTACCACCTTGTCCCTTCTCCTTGTCAGTGTTTTCCACATATTGCTTACCTCTCCGATTCTGCACAGAACCTCCTGATTGCTTACCTTATAAGTCCATCGTCTATAGCACCACATCTCAAATGCTTCGATTCTCTTCTGTTCCGGTTTCCCCACAGTCCATTTTTCACTACTACACAATGCAGTGCTCCAAACGTACATTGTCAGAAATTTCTTCCTAAAAGTACGACCTAAGTTCGATACTAGTAGGTATCTTTTGGCCAGGAATATCCTTCTTGCCAGTACTAGTCGGCTTTTTACGATCTCCTTGCTCCATCTGTCATTAGTAATTTTGTTACTTTGGTAGCAGATTCCTTAACTTCATGTACTTCATGATCACCAATTATGATGTTAAATTTCTCGCTATTCTCATTTCTGTTACTTCTCATTGCTTTCGTCTTTCTTCGATTTACGCTCAACGTACATTCTATACTCATTAGACTGTTTATTCCATTCAACAGATCCTATAATTCTTCTTCACTTTCACTTCTTGCCGCGTGGGCCTGGCTTTCCTGCTGCCGTGTGCGCGGCTATCGAGTACTTCCCAGTGCGGCTTGGTGTCTGCAGTCGTGCGTACTGGCTGTCTGCACTCAAGTTGAGTATCTCACGTTATCTGACTTGCGCTGTAAACGAAATATTGCTGTCGGCCAAGAGGCCTTTGATTTTCTCGATTTGCACAGGAAATTTTCTCTTTAAGGTTTAATACATATTGTATTCATGTTCTAAGTTTTATTGTAATTTTTTTGTGTAAACCTTCGGATAATCCTTATGTTTGTTAATATTTATCTTCTGGGGATCCGCCTGTCTTTGACTTAAATTCCCTTGAAGAAATTTATCTAGAACAATTTCAGTTAATTTAATTGGTTGGTTTATTTAAAATTGTTGAATTTAAATTTTTTTTAAAAGTCCATTACTGTTAGCTCTTGTTTCTTGAATATGTTTGATGTTATTGTAGTTTAAAGGCTGTCTTAGTCACCATTTTGAAAGCCCGTAATGGCAATTTAATTGCAGTTTTTCTACCTGTTTTTCAAAGAGAACCTGTTATCAATGAGAATTATATAAAAATAAATGTTGTTGTTCAAGGATAAATGATGTTATTTATAGGGGTCAAATTCCTCCATATCGTTTCCCTGATCGTGCTAAATACCGATTTCAGTGAAAAACCAGGAAAAAATGGATAAAATTAAAGTTTCAGTCTTAGTGCAACACCATAAAGTCATATGACCGTTAGGGTTTGTCGCACTACGCTATGGTGACTCCACAGTGTTACTGCTCGTCGACGGCGGCGGCGGAGAACGCACGGTAGAGCGATGCCTCTGGGGTTGGAAGTAAACTGCTCCAAACCTCGCGTGGAAGGCTGGTTCGTAGGCGGTGCTCTGTGGGCAGACGGACTCGCGTGTAGCGCCCCAGTGTCCTGGACTGAGCTCCAAACCTCACACCATGTAACGTGCGATGGCGAGCACCCATCGCAGTCGGACTTTGACTTGAAGGCACCATTAGAATTCTCCTCCCACCCTTCTCTCCCTGATGGTCAGCAGCACAAAGAGGCACCCGACGCTATGCACCACGTCAGTCACAGTTGTTAAGCAAAACGGCGGAAGTGCCTACTCATCTCTCGGCGATCGACGTCCAGAAATGTACTGCGCGGTGTGAGGAACGAATGCAGACATTTGTGGACTCAAATGTCTCCTCCATCGAAGCGACAACCAAGAACTGATCACGTTTGGTAGGATAAAGTTCCCTGATTTTGGATGGTGCCCCATTTCCGGATAGATGGTTACTTGCTCTCTGGCCAAGTCCTGCAGAAGCGAAAACTAGCTGAAGTCTTCCATTTTAGTGCCCTGCTGCGCGGCGTAGCCGCCCGGTCTTCGGCGCCTTCTCATGGTCCGTGCGGGTGCCCCCGTCGAAGGTTCGAGTCTTAACTCGGGCATGGGTGTGTGTGTTGTCCACAGCGTAAGTTAGTTTAAGTTGGATTAAATAGTGTGTTGACTTAGGGACCGATACCTCAGCAGTTTGGTCCCATAAGAGCTTATCACAAATTTCCAAAATTTAGTACCCTGCTAACCGCCAAGCGCACCAGTCGCGTACCGTTCTCACAGCTGATTTTTTTTCTCGATTCTTGAATTGTAATGTAATAGTTTTTAGGCACTATTAAAGCATCACAGCTGCCTGGTAAGTAGTTGTGTTATGTCATATTTTAAATCGGGCCTGACAAACACTCCTCAATATCTTATAGTAACTTCTGTTTCCAGTGACTGAACGACAATAACGTAATCAAAACCTAACGTATAACATCTTATATTCGTTAATGTTAAGTCACATTGGCATCTTATTTACGAAGTGTCGATCCTCTGCAAATCTTCCTGCGTTTCGCGACAATTTTCTGCACCTGCGATTATCATGTACGCAACATCAACGTCCACGCACAGCCTAGTAGAGATCCAACGCTATGCATCGGGGGGTCATCTATGTACAAACAACCAATGAATAGAATCGTCCGCACAATACCCTGGAAAGCACGCGGAGCTACTCCTTCAAATCTCACGATTCCTCCCAGTGAAAACAACACATTTAGTTCTGTTGGCTAGGAACTATTTCATCCAGTCAAGCAACTTGTCTTCTGTGTTGTAAGCTGGTATTTTGGTCATTAGGTAATAGAGCTTAAAGTATCGATTGCCTTTGAAAGTCGAGAAACAGAGGTTAGCCTGGATGCCGGTACTTATAACCTTCTGGATCTCACAGGAACGAACAGAGTTACCTGAGTTCTACCCTGCCGCTTTTTGCGGATGCTGACTGATACACAGTATAATTTTTCCAGTGTCGAAAATGTTGTAACAACCGAGAATAAGACGTATTTCATTGCAACAAAACAAATACTTTTCATACGTAGCGCACGTGTTTGCCTTTTCCTGCTGTACAACGATAAATCTGAAAAAAATGTACTCTTCGGATATACTGCTACACTTTAGATAAAAGCAGTTTGATTCGTTTAGATACAATAGAAAGCGAAATTCTTCTGTTACTTAGGTTGGAAAATCTTGATATGTCCCATTGATGTAAAGCATAATAATTCTGTTCATTTTTATGATCTTCCCTACAAACATCTGCATCCGAAACAAGGAATGAAATGATGTATAAAAAAGAATCACTGCGTGTTGAGAACATGACGATACCTAATGTTCAGATTTCAGCGTACACCGAAGTACATCACGATTTTGTTTGTGGGTATGGAGTTCCAAGAAATTGAGATCTGAGCAACCGGAAGCATATGGCAGCTACAAGAGACGAAAATGTTAATGCAGAGGAGAGTCACCAGAACCAACTGTATACAGAGGAAAACAAATCACGAGATAAAGTAACGAAGATGAATCATCAAGGAAGATGGGAAGAAGAAACATGAAATTCGAGGACCTTGACCTGACGAAGAAATCTGGCTGAAAAAAAAAACTATTAAGTGACCAAAAATGAATCGGTAGAACAATGGAAGAAGTTGTAGCGACAAGGGTCTAATTATAACCACAAGTGACTTCTGCGGTCTTATGCCAATGCAGCTACGCTGTGAAAAACAAAACCTCGGAACACGTTTATTAGGACATCTTCGAAGGTAATCACAATACTGTATCCAAATGCTGCGCGGAACCATTCGATTATCAGCTGTTATCAATTTTAAACAGTATAGAGTAGCTTACCACCATGAAAACAATTGCGTTTTAAACACTACCGTTGCCTACTTTGTGATCTGACATTGTTCGTTATACGCTGCAGACTACAGTCCAAAATACTAATCACATTGGCAACAAACAGAATAAAAAAATTTTGCTCCATCTCCAGCAACATCAGTGGTATCTTAGACTAAAACTTTCCTTTCTCCGTAATGCTGCAAACAGCCAAGAAATGCAGTCTCAGCTTCCAAACAATACATGCCCTTTGTCTGTTCAAGAACATACCTTGACACATTGCGGTTCATGACGAAGTGCTCTTGTTAAGTTCTTTGTAATTCAGTAACAAGAACCGAGAACATCAATACTGGCGTTGATACTAATAGCCACAAGGGAGCATATTTCTTTCTTCCAGACATGATATATGGCCGTTTTATCCTTGCCAAGTATTGCCCCGCGAGAGTACCACGTCAACGGGGAATGCCTACGACCCCCAATTAATACGCAGTTTGGCAGTAACTCCTTCACCTCTCGCCCCCCCCCCTCCCCCCGCCACCCAACACCCACTCCACTCACCCCAACCTCCATCTGCAACGTACTGTCTCACCTAATTTCCGAACACGCCTTGTCGGCATATCAGGAAAGTTCGAAGACGCTCCGTTTTATTCTGTGTTTTTCCGCTTCCATGCAGAGTACAACAAATTTTCACAAAGGCTCTTTTAAACAAAATACTGTACTTGCTCACGGAATATCAGACCAGGGCTGAGACTTTTTACAGCATTATTTAGACAGAAGCGAATGTGTCATTGAGAGTCCTACAAGAACGTGTTATAGGATAGATGCTATTCACCCCAAATACCGATACCGTCAAAATAATGGCAGATTGTTTTCACTTTAATGATCAGTTAAAAGAGCCCCAAAATTAGAATACGTCATGTTTTCGTAATAACTAATCGCCAAGATAAGGACACTATCTTCGTGTTTTCAAGTGGGCCAATGTTCTTTCTATGCGTCATGTCGCGCGGAGTGGCCGCGTGGTTCTAGGCGCCATGTGACGGATTGCGCGGTCCCTCCCGCCAGAGGTTCGAGTCCTCCCTCGGGCATTCATGTGTGTTGTTCTTAGCATAATTTAGCTTAAGTAGTGTGTAAGTCTAGGGACCGATGACCTTAGTAGTTTCGTCCATTAGGACTTCACACACATTTGATCATATACTCTATAAATCCACCGATACGAATTCGACGACACCAAATTATGGAGTAAAAACTCATTTACAATTGTAATTATTTATTCTTGCGCCGTAATGAGTGGCGTACTGCTCGTCGGAGGTCCTTGCCACCGTCAGCATTTGTGTCGCCGATATAAGCGTATTTGAAAAATTGTTTATTGACCTTAGCAGGTTTTGAAGAAAGTGGAATCATGAGTATTCACACCCAGTATGTTGTGAGAGGTGCTGAAAAACATTTTCCGTATACTCTTCACAAAATAAGTGCATTGACAGACCGGTTCTAGATGTGTAGTGTTTTTAAAAAAATTAAGAATTATTTGGAAGTCTCTTAATTTATAAAGAACCTTAGGAAAATGTTGCCAGAATAACAGAACTACATGCAAAAAAAAAAAAAAATCCGCGTAGGTGTTATTCAACTCGTGCTAACGGTATGAGCACTGTCAAAAGGCGTCGTGAGATGGGAATTCTTGCCAAGAGAAAACTTGCCAAGTATGAAATTTACCATCGTAGCAACGAATGCAAGTAGTGTAATAATTAATAGAGACTGTCATGTATCGGTATTAGTCCTGCAATATTCTTTTTTTTTATTAGCGCTACATTTTTTTTTCTTTTAGCAGATATAAATACCTCCACTTGCACAAATGTTGTTCATCAGCGATGTTCAACGTCTATTGGGGTACTGTGGATAGTCTCCGTAGTAAGAGATTTCTTTGTGGATTTCATACTGTGATTTCAGGACACCTGATAAAAACTTATTTAAATATGTAATCGTCTCAGTCAATTCTTTTAAACCGTCTGAAGGGCAATACGCAACTCGGCAACATCCTGTAAGAGTTGCAGACATAGCTCTAGCAGTCAATAAGTACACTCCTGGAAATTGAAATAAGAACACCGTGAATTCATTGTCCCAGGAAGGGGAAACTTTATTGACACATTCCTGGGGTCAGATACATCACATGATCACACTGACAGAACCACAGGCACATAGACACAGGCAACAGAGCATGCACAATGTCGGCACTAGTACAGTGTATATCCACCTTTCGCAGCAATGCAGGCTGCTATTCTCCCATGGAGACGATCGTAGAGATGCTGGATGTAGTCCTGTGGAACGGCTTGCCATGCCATTTCCACCTGGCGCCTAAGTTGGACCAGCGTTCGTGCTGGACGTGCAGACCGCGTGAGACGACGCTTCATCCAGTCCCAAACATGCTCAATGTGGGACAGATCCGGAGATCTTGCTGGCCAGGGTAGTTGACTTACACCTTCTAGAGCACGTTGGGTGGCACGGGATACATGCGGACGTGCATTGTCCTGTTGGAACAGCAAGTTCCCTTGCCGGTCTAGGAATGGTAGAACGATGGGTTCGATGACGGTTTGGATGTACGGTGCACTATTCAGTGTCCCCTCGACGATCACCAGTGGTGTACGGCCAGTGTAGGAGATCGCTCCCCACATCATAATGCCGGGTGTTGGCCCTGTGTGCCTCGGTCGTATGCAGTCCTGATTGTGGCGCTCACCTGCACGGCGCCAAACACGCATACGACCATCATTGGCACCAAGGCAGAAGCGACTCTCATCGCTGAAGGCGACACGTCTCCATTCGTCCCTCCATTCACGCCTGTCGCGACACCACTGGAGGCGGGCTGCACGATGTTGGGGCGTGAGCGGAAGACGGCCTAACGGTGTGCGGGACCGTAGCCCAGCTTCATGGAGACGGTTGCGAATGGTCCTCGCCGATACCCCAGGAGCAACAGTGTCCCTAATTTGCTGGGAAGTGGCGGTGCGGTCCCCTACGGCACTGCGTAGGATCCTACGGTCTTGGCGTGCATCCGTGCGTCGCTGCGGTCCGGTCCCAGGTCGACGGGCACGTGCACCTTCCGCCGACCACTGGCGACAACATCGATGTACTGTGGAGACCTCACGCCCCACGTGTTGAGCAATTCGGCGGTACGTCCACCCGGCCTCCCGCATGCCCACTATACGCCCTCGCTCAAAGTCCGTCAACTGCACATACGGTTCACGTCCACGCTGTCGCGGCATGCTACCAGTGTTAAAGACTGCGATGGAGCTCCGTATGCCACGGCAAACTGGCTGACACTGACGGCGGCGGTGCACAAATGCTGCGCAGCTAGCGCCATTCGACGGCCAACACCGCGGTTCCTGGTGTGTCCGCTGTGCCGTGCGTGTGATCATTGCTTGTACAGCCCTCTCGCAGTGTCCGGAGCAAGTATGGTGGGTCTGACACACCGGTGTCAATGTGTTCTATTTTCCATTTCCAGGAGTGTATATCTTGCTATCGTTCGTGATGTTCTTCTCTTCAGAGGAGGAATAAGAAACTTCTGGAGTGTGCTCCCTGAATAGTTCCAAATTATAGTTTTGTCCTTCCAGGCATACAATTCACTTGCGTGAGTCGTATTCTATAACCAGCCGTAAGTACAATAGAAGAATCCCAATATTAACGGATTTTGCTCCGTAATTTGATATAAGACACACTAATCATTGATGCCACAGAACTTTTCGCACCAAGAACTTCTATACTGAAGCCAAATACCACTAGAACAAAGAGAACTGATGTGATTAGATCGACAATAAATGAGATAACAAAAAGTCGTTGATCACTGTACTATAAGAGCCTTATGGAAACGCTACTTGGAAACGGAGTACCAATATGTTTAACGCGGCACATAAAGTCCGAAGTGAGAAAGTTAGCTACCTCGCCGCGTCTATGCAGACGCGCCATCTGATCACAAGTGTCGGGACACCAAGTGCGTGTATTGTGTGTGTATTGAACCAGGAATCTAGAAACGAGGGAGATGCTTCGTCCCGCTGTAGCCCTCAGTGGTTCACAACCAAACAGGCCACAGCAGTCCACCCACCCCACCGTTGCCCCACACCGAACTGGATTATTGTGTGGTTCGTGTTGTTGGCAGAACATTTAGAAGATGCGAGAAATCTACTAAAGAGATAGCATACATTACACTTGTCCGTCCTCTGCTGGAATATTGCTGCGCGGTGTGGGATCCTTGCCAGGTATGATTGACTGAGGACATCGAAAAAGTGTAAAGAAGGGCAGCTCGTTTCGTACTATCGCGCAATATGGGTGAGAGTGTCACTGATATGGTACGCGAGTTGGGGTGGCAGTCACTGAAACAAAGGCGGTCTTCTTCGCTGCGAGATCTATTTACGAAATTTCAATCACTAACTTTCTCTTCCGAATGCGAAAATATTTTGTTGACACCCACCTACGTAGGGAGAAATGATCATCATAATAAAATAAGAGAAATCAGAGCTCTAACGGAAAGATTTAGGTGTACCTTTTTCCCAGGCGCCATTCGAGAGTGGAATGGTACAGAAGTAATAAGAAAATGGTTCGATGAACCTTCTGCCAGGCACTTAAATGTGAATTGCAGAGTAACCATGTAGATGCAGATGTAGATGTAGTGGACCCCTCAGGAACGTCTCATACTAGACGAGTGTAACCCCAAATGGTTGCGTGGTAGAGTAATTATGGTGTACACTTGCGCAGCAATCGCCGACATAGGGTAACTGAGGCGGAATAAGGGGAACCAGCTCGCATTTGCCGAGGCAGATGGAAATCCGCCTTAAAAACCATCCATATGCTGGCCGGCACATCGGACCTCGACACTAATCTGCCGGGCGGGTTCGTACCGGGGAATACGGGACGTGTCGACCCTATGCCGTTATGAATGCTTGAACTCTGCTTGGGACGCTTTCAGTGAGGTATCTGAAAGTCTGTGGAAGAATGGTGGCCCTTTCTTCCTCGAGAGCTGAAGCCAGCGAAGGCACATATAGCGAACGCTAGGGTCTGAAACAAAGTCGAAGTTCTAACTCATCCCAAAGGTTTTACATTGGGGTTTGGTTACCACTGCCTCACATTACTGCTTTAGGACTCGGTGCATCGTTATGCTGATGCGAACACCATCTCCTGTTTCACTACTGTAGGCGGAGCACAATAGCATAAAAAATATGTTAAATTTCTTGTTCATTTAGCATTATCTTATGCACAGTAAGGTAATCACATCCTAACATCGAAAAACGTACCCACACCGTAACACCACCTATTCTGTAAATCACTATTGGCACTACACACAGTACTGACATTCACAGAATCCAAACGCTTTCATCAGATTGCCACAGGGTACAACAGCCTGATGCAACACCACAAATCGCTTGCTGCCAGCCATCAATGGTCAAACGCCATTGAGCCGTGTCACGGCTCAGCGGTTTTGATTTACCCGCAAGGTTGTTTCACTCGTTTTCGCCGCAGCGACAGGGGGCGTGATCGCTGAGCGCTGTTGGTGCTGGTGCGCGAAGCAACAGTTTTGGGAGGGCGGCTCGGCCGGTGGATGGAGACAGGACGGAAGCGGCGGGGAGTCAACTGGTGGCTGCCGAATAAGGACTGCGATGAGTGTGGCTGTTTGCGAGCATGTGGGGAGGACGGAATGCTCGCTTGCTTAGCGTGGTTCTCCGTGACCAGCTGTTGTTTGTTGGTCCTAGCACTGGAGTGTAACAGGAAATTGCATTGGTGTGGTTCTCGTTACTTGGCTAAGGCCAAAATTTTCATATACTTTTATTGTATATCATGATCATTACTTTATTATAGGGTTGGTACTCTAGCCAACATTTTGTGATTTGAAATGCTTCAGAGAATATCATCATGTGCCAGGTGTCTACTGTGAATAATTCTTAATTTGTTTCGTAGTGTATGGCACGGTATCCACTATTATCGATCATTTTATGGAAGTTCTGTCCAAATTAATATTACATTAGACCTTGTTAAAATTGGTGCGTTTAAACTGCAAATTTCCTAATTCTACTAATATTGCTTGGGATAAACCCATCTGTTTTTGATATTGCCATATTTGTGTATTAAGTTGTGTTTCTTCTCGAGACTGACTGAATTGATTTTGAAACACGTTGGGGGAGTATTTAAATGAAAAGTTGCTAGATAACATAACCGTCGTGAAATTGAAAACTTGACAGTGTTTACTCATGTCACCAGTCTTTAATGTTATTTGTGTCTTGTAGCTTACTTAACTAATATCTGATATAAAATAATTTAGAAATTTTGTGTATTGTCACGAAAGGTGAACTGATGTCACATGAAATTGACATTTGTGTAGGGTTTACGTAAGCTTAAGTGAAATCAGGAGGTAAAATAAAATAAAAACTGATTATCATTGCCACTTTTTTTTTTTTTTTTTTTTTTTGCAGGCAGTAGGGAATTTTTTGCACTCTTGCCAAATTGGATTTTTTTAAGGTTTGATTTACATGAAGTACAAATCACAAGTTCAATATTTTTCTGGCGTAATTGTCAATATTTGTACATGTTGCAATATTGTACGATATAATATACCTTTTACTAACAGTACCTTTATGTAATGTTTCAGAGTGGGGCTGCATGTTCTTCTAGAGAATGTTTTAAAAAAAATTATTACTAAAATTTCCTTTCAAACTGTCAATTGTATTAACTTGGATGTATAACCAATTATTGGTTAAATAATAAATTTGTGTCAACAAGGCTTGGACCAAATAAATGTGCCTACACCTTCGCCATCCTGGCTCTGCTACAGTCTGTACATCACAGCCATCCGTAAGCCACCTCAAGCGTCGCTCAGAATTGACCACAGAAACGTGTAGCTTATGAAGAGCTGTTCTGCCACTGTAATCCATTCTTTTTCATTTCCTACGCACATCGATTGTGCTGGCTGGACTATTGTTAGCACTTTGAAACTCACGAGTGATTTCTTCCGCTTATTTCACGCAGTTTCATACAACTGCCCTCCGCACTGCTCGACGGTGCCTGTCCATCAGTGCATGAGGTTTGGCTGGTGCTGCTTTAGCCGTGGCTGATCCGTCGCGCTTCCACTTAACAGTCACGTCACCATCCTTGGGCAGATTGAGAAGGGTTCAAAAGTCTCTGATGGATCTGTTAGTCAAGTGACATCAAATTACCTGTCCACATTCGAAGCCACTGAGCTTTCCTGACCAACCCATTCCGCTGATACTGTTTCTCTGCCGACAATAACTGGACATACGCATGCGGATTTTAGCGACGGTCCACGGATATTTCCGACGGCTTCTGGGATACCTGCAGTCCCCGTATGTGCGTTAGTGGAGACGCGACCTGCAGGCCGTTACCTGCGGTTGTCGGAATTGGCGATTCGGCCTCATCCCCGCCTCCTTTTACACTGGCACGTCCGCTTCGCATTGCGCAGTGGTAGCCGGATACTTTTAGTCAGATAGAGCAAATAACCAGGCGCAACACATATCTCAATTGCTCAGAATCAACTTTCAGCCACAACTTGCATAATTACTGTTTTCTCACTTAGATACCTCTTTTTCAGTACTCTTTTGGCCACAGGGAATTGCTGGTTAACTGATCGTGTAATAGAGATAAAAGTAAACGTATAATGCCAGTGCACTTCAGTAGAGTGAATAGCTATTTTGCCTAAAACTGATATGATGAGAGCTTGGCTGTGTACAATTAATGTAGGTTAATTCTTACAAAGAAGAAAACAGCAACCAGCCACTATGAATACTGCTATTTATTTAGGTAAATAGCGCCGTTACCGGTTTCGAACTGTCAAGTTCATCATCAGACGACTGTTCACGTATTTTCAAGATACACTTTACATTATCGTCCGTTTTCGATTTTTATTCTTCCACTGTGGCGAAGTATTTTTGGTGTGTTGTTGCCCTACTGTAGAAAACAGTGTTAGAAGCGCCCTATGTGAAAATAACTAATCTCCAAACGATGAAATACAGCACAATATGGTGATGTACAAATTACATAAGTGCTGGATATATTTTGGAATACTCGAAAAACATAATCCTGAAACTTCGCAACAAAATCGCGTGGAATTTTCGACGTAAGTACCATAACCACTTGACCTCACATACTTATTCACTCTGTATCTCATCGTTTGGAGGGGAATCAGGAGGTCAATTTTTCATCAGGCACTCATGTCCGTAAGTGTAGCTTTTGGATATAAAACAAGTTCGAAGGTGGGATCACTTTCAAATCTCTATACAAAGCGGAGGCAATGAGATCTCACCTATGTGCTATACAGGAACCCATGGCGTGGGAAATGTTTCGAGGTTTCGTCTTCGGGTTCTCTTCCATGTGATGAAGAACGTCCTCTTCAAAGACGACAGGGCGGCGTGTCCATGGAGCGCCACAGTCAACCTTCATAGCTGTGAACGTACCAACTTCTCGCAGACGTTATTGTATTCGGAAGAAAATGATATGTGATTTTACAATTCACGGCGCCCTGTTCTCGGTTCGTGTTGTAAGGAGAAGCGGGAGATTTGAAACTTATTTTACATCTAAGGGTACATTTCCAGACATGGGTTCTTTAACAAAACTTCATTCACTAAGTCCCCTCTACAACCCCTAGAAACTTGTAACAGGAATTGTGAAACACCACGAATCTTAGAAGTCGTTTTTCATCTTCATCCTTGGGCGTATTATACAGTTTTCAGAGACCTCTTCTTCGTCGGTGCTTCATTTTAATAGTGTCTATCTGATTAGCTTTGTCTATCTGCAGTCCCCATAATTCTCTGTTTTCAATATGACAATACTATTAACTGTCCGGGTCGACTTAATCTTCTCTGTCCTCGGGTTTATTGTATCAGGAATTTTCTTCTTCACATATGTAGCTTACGTGTTCTTTGTGGATGCAGTAAAAAGTGTCTTGATTTTCTTGGTTGCTGCTTTCTGCATCTTTGCTTTGGATTTTGCTAAGCTGTGACAGCGGCAGGTGAGGAAACTAATTCAGTCGCTTTTTCCATCACTATGGAGTTCTCCAGGTTTTCAGGGCTCTGCAGTTGGATTTGCAGATCTCTTGAAGTAGCCTTTAGTTCTCCTCTCGCAAATCCTATATCTGTTCAACTAACATAATATGAAACATGTCCAGTTGGTCACTTCCTAGATTAGTTCATCTGTTAGGAGAGTAGAACGTTCTTTTCTACATGAAAGAAATTTATGATTCTACTGACATGGCATTGTCTGCTGCCTTCAATTATTACAACAGTAGAAGCACGCTGAATTAGTATACTTACTTGTCAAGAATTTTCTGGAGCGAAATTTTGTAGTTTTTACGAAACTGTCGCAAAGGCGCTCTCAGCTGTCGACTCTGGAGGTGGTTGCCGTCGGCAGGGAAATAGCTGGGTGACATAGCTTTATTTATCGTTAGTTATTTACTTATGTAGTCAATTACATTGTAATCGACTTTCTTCGTGACAACGATGGAGTTTTAGAAAAAAATTACATTTATGTACATCTCTATGATAATCTGCTTTTATCTATTCTGAATACTGAACTAAGCTTACAGTGCACAATCCCAACCCTGTGTTGGCCTAAAGAACTAGCAACTTAATTTCTTGTTTATTTACTTTCCTGTCACAGTTCTGTATAAACTTTAATGCCGGCTAGTTTCGAATGTGTACATTCATTACCAAACCACTGCCTGCATCTCTAATATTGTTTGAGAATGAAAACAAGTGTTCGAAACTGGTCGCCATTTAAGATTATATATAACTGTGACAGATATATAAATAAATAACTAGTTTACAATGCTGATCATACTTTTGTTTGTACTTCTGTCGCTCTAACATTCAGATGCTACTTATGCGCTAGCCAACAGGTTGTTATCCTCCGGTATCTTTTTCTACTATGGCGGGTGTTCCCTTACTGTGACGAAAAAAAGCTATAGGTTTTCGACATTTCCGTATGCTTTTACTAATTTTACTGTTATCTTTATCATCTTCCGTTGTTAGTTCTGTTACAAAAGCATATAAAGCACGATCCAGCCACGATAATATGAACTACCGGCAATGTTCGACGTCACGGTGCAGTAGGCACTCATACATGGCAGGTGGTACCACTAGCAGAGGACAGTATATAATGCGTGTTGGGGAGATGTAGAAAACAGTGCAGTCATCTTAATGCGGAAACGTCCAGAAGGGTATGAACATTGGATCTCGGGCCAAGGCTGGAAGCATTTCAGAAACAGGTAGGTGTGTAAACTGTTCGCTTGCCGCTATGGTTAAAGTATACCATGTGTGGCAAAATGGCGGTATCCAAATCCGGCACTGAATCAACTCTGGTAAACCATCGGTCATAGACGACAGATGTGAATGACGGCTGCGGCGAATGGATGTGCTATTGTTGAGCAACTGACCACCCAGATACACCAAGGGGCTACCAACAGTCTCTACTCAACGAACGTTCAGCGAACGTTGTGCCTATGGGCCTCCACAGCTAGCACCTGGTTCATGCTCCCATGCTGACTATTGTTGATCGTCGACGAAGACTGGAATTTGCACGCCATTATCGCAACGGTACGTTATGAGTTGCGACAGATATTCTTTCCAGATCAATCACGTCTTAGACTGCGTCAGTTTCCACACCTGCCGCTGTCACAGCTTAGCAAAATACAAGGCAAATATCTATTTTCCGCCTACCCAAGAAAATAAGGAAGCTGCTTCGAGCGGTTAAGGACAGTGTCGATGTCAGCGTCCCTGAAATTTATGATAATTATTGTAAGTGCAAAAGTAATTGCACCGAGCCGGCCGCTGTGACCGAGCGGTTCTAGGAACTTCAGTCTGGAACCGCGCGACCGCTACGGTCGCTGATTCGAATCCTGCCTCGGGCATGGATGTGTGTGATGTCCTTTGGTTAGTTCGGTTTAAGTAGTTTTAAGTCTAGGGGACTGATGACCTCAGATGTTAAATCCCATAGTGCTCAGAGCCATTTGAACCACTTAACTGCATCGACCAGTCGGACCGCTGTGCAGTACATCGAAGGCACAACGAAAATCGGGAACTTGACAAACCAGCAGTTCCTGTACGGAGTCTCACAAATAAATGGAGAACATTGTTAGATGAAACCAAAATCTTGTCCCACGTCTCGACATAATGAGATTCTGTTATTAAAGAAGCAGCAGATTTCTGCGCAACTGCACCCGTATACCACCTTGTAAGCCACCTTCGCACCTTAACCATCCTCTACCTCCAAAACTTCACCCATCTTCCCTACTCAACTATGAAATCCATCCCGAGGTTTACGCTTCTTTCGAGCACTAATCACAACGGCCCACCTGCTGAAGATCGGTCTCCCCTGCTGTCAGGTCGCTCCTTCGTGGTGAACTGAAATAACAATAAACAAAAAAAGAAAAAAAAACATCCGCAACAGTCCTCACGAATGCGGTGGAGGAATTCATCGAAATCTCGAGATTTTACCCAGGTTAGACGCGACAAGTAAACCAAGTACGTTTTACACATGGATTCGTTTGGTGAAACTTTAATCGCAATGGCAAGACTTTTTATTTTTTTTTTTATTTTTTTTTTTTTTTTGAAAGTCAAGCTGTTTACAAACACTTGCCTTCATGTGTCTCGTATTGCTCGTACGAGTCCTCATATCTGCTAAAATATTTATTTCATAATCTCACATTACTCTTTTGGGCTCCTCTATTTCAGTGGCTCCAAATGTGGGGCAATTACCCCCTGAAGAGTAAAAGGAACTTTACTGAGGGGAAAAATGAAATGGGTTTGATTGTGTTACAGTCATCAAGCTAAATGCCTTTAAAAAAAAAAAAAAAAAAAAAAAAAGGTGATGCTGATTATATAAGTTATCAATAATGCGTGACACTATGCGATTGAGGTCACAAGTTCAAAAATGGTTAAAATGGCTCTGAGCACTATGGGACTTAACAGCTGAGGTCATCAGTCCCCTAGAACTTAGAACTACTTAAACCTAAGTAACCTAAGGACATCACACACATACATGCCCAAGGCAGGATTCGAACCTGCGACCGCAGCGGTCGCGCGGTTCCAGACTGAAGCGCCTAGAATCGCTCGGCCACTTCGGCCGGCGAGGTCACAAGTCCCTCATATACTGCACCCACTTCTCACATACTTTGTGGTTATCACCATACATCGATGACCATGAAATTGAGACATATACGAACAATCGCTAGATAATGCTGTGCATATTTCCCTCAATAGTCCAGAAACTGCTTCATTACTCTCTTTGAAACAGATAAAAGAAGTAAAAGGCAGCACAACACAACAATAACCTCATAACGGTTATTGTCGTGCTGTATACATTATTATTATTATTATTATTATTATTATTAGAGCAGTCAGACGATAAGTTCTCTGCTTTCTGCCATTACCTTATAATTCAGTCCTACCACTCAATCGAATGATATACGAACCGTAAGCGTAGTGTACAAATTCAACATTGTTGAATTTAAATATGGTTGCAGGTGAAGAAGTTGTCGCTAGGGAGGGGAGCAGTGTAGGGGAAGCTTGTTTTGTAACTACTGACGACCCTCAGTGTTGAGATTTTGCCTGAAATTTAGCAACTCGCTATGAAGATATCGCAAAATTGTAAGAGGTCAAAGTAAAGCATGATTTCCATTTATTTTGTTGTTACTGATCTGGTGAATCTAATAAAACATATCCCAAACATGTCCCCAGAGAACCTGTCTCCTTTAACATTCGATATTCTCCACTAATGGTTCGCGCATTCGGAATCCTCCGAGTTGGATAACGTACGTGATATTCGTTAACTGCAGCTGTAGCATTACCATCACATTTGCCATATAGAAACACCATATCCGCGCATTCCTCTGTAGTAAATTTGAAAGGCATCCGTATTTCGTAAATAATCTACAACAGTTACTATGTGGTTTCACTTAAGTACAATGTTGTTATTTTTTTCTTTCACTGAGCAATACAAAAACCTAAGTTAGGAAACAACTGAAACAGCTCACTAATGGTTGCCAACAATGGCATAAACGTTTCTAAATTCTTAATGGAAAGTAAACACGTTTACTTGTATAATAATCTTTGCTTCTCTGGATGTTCTGAAAAACTATAGCAGATACACTTCTGGGACATGTTTTATTAGGTTCACCGGACCAATAACAGCAAAATAAATGGAAATCGTGCTTTACTTTAACCTCGTACAGTTTTGCGATGGCTTCATATTAGCGAAGTTGCTAAATTTCAAGCAAAATCTTTTATTAGCCGTAACTCTATAACTAAGCATTTGCGGACATATGTTTATATGAACTTTTTTCTTTAGTTTTACTTTTAGAATAACATATATAAATATCCACACTGATGGTAGATATTAGTTACAAAAGATGCTTCCCTTGCAATACTCCTCTGCCGGCCGTTGTGGCCGAGCGGTTCTAGGCGCTTCAGTCCGGAACCGCACTGCTGCTACGGTCGCAGGTTCGAATCCTGCCTCGGGCATAGATGTGTGTGATGTCCTTAGGTTAGTTAGGTTTAAGTAGTTCTAAGTCTAGGGTCCTGATGAACTCAGATGTTAAGTCCCATAGTTCTTAGAGCCATTAGAATCATTTTTTGACATACTGCAAGTTATAGTACAAAACGTCTAAATATGTCAAAATAAACACGTCTGCCGCGTTGAGCCACTTCCGTTTGCAGCAGACGCGTGCTGCATGTTTAACGTCTTCACCGATATACTACTAGATACCTCGAAAGCAATATCACTCACAATCTCTTCGACCCCGTCGAACATCAGCGATTTAGCAAGCAGTATTTCTAAAGCGATTAAGTCGTATTGTTCTGTTACAATGTTAGTTGACAATGTATCAGTTAAAACATAACTTGAAGAATATAGACACCAACAGCCGTAAATTTATTTAACAATTTTATTTAGTTACCAGTTTCCGTGTCTCATTGGCACCATCTTAAGGCCCCTCTATATGTAACAAGACAATTCATCTAGTGCTTTGTGTTATTGCCGGGACCACTATATCGACTGGTTTCCGTAGACCTATTCTCCGTAGATGTGGTGCTTTTGCACCTCTCCGTAGAACGAGAAGAAGTCTAGGGAAACCAGCTGGATGCACTAGTCCCTATGATAACATAAACGACTAGATGACTTATCTAGTTCTGCGTATGGGGGCTGAACATGGTGCCAACAAGGCACCGAAACTTGTAATAAAAAAACTAGTAAATAAAATTACGGCTGTTAGTATTTATTCTCTTCAAGTCTTCGACTAGCCGCAGTCCTATTCCTTCACACAAAATGGAATTAGAGTAACCTTTAAAACAAGTTTACACATCTTTGTACCAGCGTGTAATTACATAGCATACGAAATACAGATTTTCGATTTGACAGATGGATTACCATCAAAGACAGTAAGCAGTTTCTTCTTATTTCAATATATTTAGTCAAGTCTACAGAGCAATATCAACGGTAAAATTTCGCAAACCGTTTTTACTTTAAATACATTTCCTAACAAAATGTCGACATGTAGATTTTCGGTTAAAACATAACTATATTAAGTTGTGATCATATTCATCATAGAGTTGGGTGTAGTACGAATGACATTTGTTACTACTCTGAAACGACTTATATTATCTTATATTATATGCGTATATATTATCTTATATTAATTTCGTATCTTCCTGCATGTGTCCGAGAATAGTAGACCACGTGTTTCACTGTGATAATTACTCGTAGTACGATAGCTATCTCGACTGTGGATGTAGCAAAGTGTCTGCATACGATTTACATAATTTAACTGCATATGATTTACATGTAACTAAAGCCGATGAAACGTACTTGGAAATTGTGGCTGCAAGGGTGTTTTCAGGAAGGTAACTGCTGAGATATGGAGTAAGCATGGTATTAAGTTATATATGTGTGTGGACACCGGTTTCCATTTTGACACAAATCAAAACTAACTTCCGACGCCGAAACTAGGAAATCTAGCCCCACATTACCATATCCCATAGAGTTCAGAGCCATTTGAACCATTTTTGAACTAGTTCTCTACCTAGCGGCAACTACTTCACCTACAACCACATTTACATATACAAGAGAAATTACTGTGGCATTTAAGATTTGTGGATGTGAAGGTGTGAAAGTAGATTTTTGAGTATGATAACAGTAAAAATAATAACAAGGACGGAATGGATTTATGATGTGTAGTGGCAGATGAAAACTCAAATACAGGGGAGGTTCTTAGTCATAAGCAGTACCAATCGTCCCATTGATTCATAGCTTAATAAATAGGAAGAAAATATAACTCATCTTTCATCATTTTAGAAATAAAAGTCTTCAAGGAAAATTCTTTTTCATTCTCAAGTTTAGGTAGGCGCTGAAGTTGGTGATGCCATGGAGTGGGGTAGTGTCTGTGTGTGTGTGTGTGTATGTGTGTGTGTGTGTGTGTGTGTGTGTGAGTGAGTGAGTGAGTGGGTGTAGGACGGGCGCGGGGGGTAGGCGGGGTTGCTAGCTAATATCTGATTGCACTCAGGGCTGACGGTCTACGAAAAGCTGGGAGCCACTGTTCTATTACCTGTATAATATTTGCCCTAAAAGTTCAGAAGTCCCCATATCGTCGTACAACAGATACAAAGTCTGGTAGCACACTGCTTACACGTGGACTCTCAATCTGGAGGACAGCCACGTTTGGGTTTTCTGCAATTTTCTTAAATCGCCAGGATGGTTCATTTGAGCAGGAAGCGAGGAAACGTCCCCAGTCCGAGTTTGTACTCCGTATTTAATGCCCTCCTCAACGTGGCGTTTGTTCAAGGCTATCTTTCTTCCTTCTTTCTCTCCTTCGCTGTCCCTCATTCTCTTTTAGTAGTATTTACGACGGAGCAGCCTTTGTTTGTGGGTCATACAAAAGGGTGGATTTCTGTTTCCGATTATTGCATATTTAAAGATCTGTTACCCAGTATTTTAAAACAAGTCGCCAGTTTCACAATTTTCATAGTCTAATAACACAAACTGTTCTATTTAACAAGCAAATTTTTCAGCAAAGAAAAATCTAATTAACACTTGCAAATTACAAAGAAAATTAAGTAAAATATAAGCTGCAAATTACTTACAGGAAAGGGATGTTGTTAAGTAAAAATTTTAGCAATTTAGAAGATAATAGAAGGAATATAGGAAATAATGGGTAAGACAGTTGTCTGCCACCGTCAGTGATATGAAGTGAAAAACTCGGAACTGCATTTAATCTTTGCCTTTCGGTTTGAGATTGGAAATTTTGAATGTAATTTGACTGTATATTAAAGGTAATCGCATACTATTACAGGCACTGAGCAGTGTTGATTGATTGTGTTGATAGTTAACTAAGTTAGTTACAGTATACCTTTTAAGTGACCCTCAGCCTACAAAAGCCAATTACTTTCTGCAAGTTACACCCAACGTTTGGTGAACGCTCTTAATTAGTTAGAGTAGTGCCAACGACATTGTAATTCTGTCAGAGACACTTAAATCTGTACTCGATATTAACAAATTTCTCTTCTTTAGAAACGCTGGAAGAGCAGCTGTACGGAATGGAGAGTGTCTTGAAAGGAGGATATAAGATGAACATCAACAAAAGCAAAACGAGGATAATGGAATGTAGTCGAATTAAATCAGGTGATGCTGAGGGAATTAGAGTAGGAAATGAGACACTTAAAGTAGTAAAGGAGTTTGTCTATTTGGGAAGCAATATAACTGATGACTGTCGAAGTAGAGAGGATGTAAAATGTAGACTAGCTATGGAAAGGAAAGCTTTTCTGAAGAGGAGAAATTTGTTAACATGAGTACAGATTAAAGTGTCAGGAAGTCTTGTCAGAAAGTATTTGTATGAAGCGTAGCCATCTATGGAAGTGAAACATCGACGGTAACTAATTTCACAAGAAGAGAGTAGAAACTTTCGAAATGTGATGCTACAGAAGAATGTTGAAGATTAGAGGGGTAGATCACGTAACTAATGAGGAGGTACTGAATAGAACTGGGAAGAAGAGGAAACGGTGGACAACTTGACTAGAAGAAGGGATCGGTTGGTAGGACACGTTCGGAGGCATCAAGGGATCACCAATTTAATACTGGAGAGAAGCGTGGAGGGTAAAAATAGTAAAGGGACACCAAGAGATGAATACAGTAATCAGTCTCAGAGGGATGTAGGTTGCAGTAGTTATACAGAGATGGAGACGCTTACACACAATAGAGTAGCATGGAGACCTGCATCAAACCAGTCTATGGACTGAAGACCACAACAATAGTGACCTTTAGCCAACAATATCCGATCACTGTCTATATACTACACTACTGGCCATTAAAATTGCTACACCAAGAAGAAATGCAGATGATAAACGGGTATTCATTGGACAAATATATTATACTAGAACTGGTATGTGATTACATTATCACGCAATTTGGGTGCATAGATCCTGAGAAATCAGTACCCAGAACAACCACCTCCGGCCGTAATAACGGCCTTGATATGCCTGGGCAATGAGTCAGAGACTGGATGGCATGTACAGGTACAGTTGCGCAGGCGGGTTCAACACGGTACCACAGTTCATCAAGAGTAGTGACTGGCGTATTGTGACGAGCCAGTTGCTCGGCCACCATTGACCAGACGTTTTCAATTGGTGAGAGATCTGGAGAATGTGCTGGCCAGGGCAGCAGTCGAACATGGTCTGTATCCAGAAAGGCCCGTACAGGATGTGCAACATGCGGTCGTGCATTATCCTGCTGAAATGTAGGGTATAACAGGGATCGAATGAAAGGTAGAGCCATGGTTCGTAACACATCTGAAATGTAACGTCCACTGTTCAAAGTGCCGTCAGTACGAACAAGAAGTGACTGAGACGTGTAGCCAATGGCACCTCACACCATCACACCAGGTGATACCGTACGCCAGTATGGCGATGACGAATACACGCTTCCAATGTGCATTCACCGCGATGTTGCCAAATACGAATGCGACCATCATGATGCTGTAAACCTGGATTCATGTGCAAAAATCACGTTTTGCCATTAGTGCACCCAGGTTCGTCGTTGAGTACGCCATCGCAGGCGCTCCTGTCTGTGATACAGCGTCAAGGCTAACTGCCGCCATGGTCTCCGAGCTGATAGTCCATGCTGCTGCAAACGTCGTCGAACTGTTCGAGCAGATGGTTGTTGTCTTGCAAACGTCCCCATCTGTTGACTCAGGGATCGAGAGGGGGCTGCACGATCCGTTACAGCCATGGGGATAAGATGCCTGTCATCTCGACTGCTAGTGTGATACGAGGCCGTTGGGATCCAGCACGGCGTTCCTTATTACCCTTCTGAACCCACCGATTCCATATTCTGGTAACAATCATTGGATCTCGACCAACGCGAGCAGCAATGTTGCGATACGACAAACCGCAATCGCGATAGGCTACAATCCGACCTTTATCAAAGTCGGAAACGTGATAGTACGCATTTTTCTCCTTACACGAGGCATCACAACAACGTTTCACCAGGCAACGCCGGACAACTGCTGTTTGGGTATGAGAAATCGGTTGCAAACGTTCATGTCAGCACGTTGTAGGTGTCGCCACCGGCGCCAACCTTGTGTGAATGCTCTGAAAAGCTAATCATTTGCATATCACAGCATCTTCTTCCTGTCAGTTAAATTTGGGTCTGTAGCACGTCATCTTCGTGGTGTAGCAATTTAAATGGCCTGTAGTGTATTACTATTTAGCCGTACATATTAAAAGTAATCATTGTTATAATTGCTATCAGTTCAATCACGAGCACGCCCCACAAGGTACTAATGCCGATAAGAAGTATTAGCAAGAGGCTCTGCATAACCTCCGGGAGAAGTGAAACGGAAACGGCTGCGGGCAGTTGGCACCCGCTCATCGTTCAGAATTCAGAGTTGTTTTGGTCAAACACGACACTTTTGCACTTTTGTGGTTTGTTAGTCTCCCTACGCTTCTCACGTAGCACGGACAGACTTCTGGATCCTCCCTAAACTGAAAAAAGAGTCTGAAAGGGATCATTTTGAAGGTGACTAGTGTCAAACAACTGCGTTTGAATAAAGATTGATTTTATAAATATAAGTCGGATTCTTTTTGAACCGCCCTCCTATTCCCAGTCTTACTCTAATGTTTGGGATAAAACCATATACGGAGAGTAGCCAGATAACAACAAGGCGCAGCTGGTGTGCGCTCTTGTGTGGCAGCTGGCTGGGCTGCCGAGGTCGCTCCAAGGCGTTCCGCTCAAGGCCAGCGGTCGGTGCTGCTAGTTTTTGCCGCGGACCGTGCAGCGGCGAGGCCGCTACGGCTGGAGCAATATCCCCTTACTGCCGGGGGCCGCAGCCTCCGCTACTCACTGGACTGCCTTATCTTTCACCAGCACTCTGCCCTTCCGTATGCGCAACATCTGCGACAAGTATTCTTCGCAGTCCTTTCCTACACGTGCTCGTTAGAGGTATTCTTACTCTCCCGATTGCGGGGTTAGAATCTCATCAGATCCCTGACAGTTCAGCGCAAGGCCATAACGGTGTCGCGTCGCCATCTGTGCGTGACGAGCAGGTAACCTTGACAGAGCGGAGGTAGTTGTGGCCGCAACGGAATGCTTACTGGTGGCGTCACACCGGAGGAAAACAAGTCAGCGCTGCAGGTTGCTAACAGATGGAAGAGGAAATGCGTTTCGCTGAATAAAGGCATCGGTCCAGTGTCTCGATCTTTTCCAAATACACTACTGGCCATTAAAATTGCTACACCAAGAAGAAATGCACATGATAAACGGGTATTCATTGGACAAATATATTATACTAGAACTGACATGTGATTACATTTTCACGCAATTTGGGTGCATAGATCCTGAGAAATCAGTACCCAGAACAACGACCTCTAGCCGCAATAACGGCCTTGATACGACTGGGCACTGAGTCAAACAGAGCTTGGATGGCGTGTACAGGTACATCAGCCCATGCAGCTTCAACACGATACCACGGTTCATCGAGAGTAGTGACTGGCGTATTGCGACGAGCCACTTGCTCGGCCACCATTGACCAGACGTTCTCAACTGGTGAGAGATCTGGAGAATGTGCTGGCCAGGGCGGCAGTCGAACATTTTCTGTATCCGGAAAGGCCCGTACAGGAACTGCAACATGCAGAAATATAGGGTTTCGCAGGGATCGAATGAAGGGTAGAGCCACGGGTCGTAACACATCCGAAATGTAACGTCCACTGTTCAAAGTGCCGTCAATGCGAACAAGAGGTGACCGAGACGTGTAACCAGTAGCACCCCATTCTATCACGCCGGGTGATACACCAGTATGGCGATGACGAATACACGCTTCCAATGTGTGTTCACCGCGATATCGCGAAACACGGATGCAACCATCATGATACTGTAAACAGAACCTAGATTCATCCGAAAAAATGACGTTTTGCCATTCGTGCACCCAGGTTCGTCGTTGAGTACACCATCGCAGTCGCTCCTGTCTGTGATGCAGCGTCAAGGATAACCGCAACCATGGTCTCCGAGCTGATAGTCCATGCTGCTGCAAACGACGTCGAACTGTTCGTGCAGATAATTGTTGTCTTGCAAAATGGCTCTGAGCACTATGGGACTTAACATCTGAGGTCATCGGTCCGCTAGAACTAAGAACTACTTAAACCTAACTAACCTAAGGACATCACACACATCCATGCCCGAGGCAGGATTCGAACCTGCGACCGAAGCGATCGCGCGGTTCCAGACTGAAGCGCCTAGAACCGCTCGGCCACACAGGCCGGCCTGTTGTCTTGCAAACGTTCCCATCTGTTGAATCAGGGATAGAGACGTGGCTGCACGATCCGTTACAGCCATGCGGATAAGATGCCTGTCATCTCGACTGCTAGGGATACGAGGTCGTTGGGATCCAGCACGGCGTTCCGTATTACCCTCTTGAACCCACCGATTCCACATTCTGCTAGGAGTCATTGGATCTCGACCAACGCGAGCAGCAATCTCGCGATACGATAAACCGCAATCGCGATACGCTACAATCCGACCTTTATCAAAGTCGGAAACGTATGGTACGCATTTCTCCTCCTTACACGAGGCATCACAAACAACGTTTCACCGGGCAACGCCGGTCAACTGCTGTTTGTGTATGAGAAATCGGTTGGAAACTTTCCTCATGTCAGTACGTTGTAGGTGTCGCCACCGGCGCCAACCTTGTGTGAGTGCTCTGAAAAGCGAATCATTTGCATATCACAGCATCTTCTTCCTGTCGGTCAAATTTCGCGTCTGTAGCACGTCATCTTCTTGGTGTAGCAATTTTAATGGCCAGTAGTGTATTTCTCGCATCCGTATGAATGAAACCAAACTGTTTCAAGATACTTGGATATTCTTATATACATTACCAGTCGTTCACAATACAAAACACACAAGAACACAAACGTAACGCAGAGAAAGATAAAACCGGTCGTTCCACTTCAGCAATGGACCACGTTGTTATGAACACCTGAAAGAACCACCTACATGTAAAGGTACTGGACAAAAATACAGAACACAGCACACTGCTATGCCCAATACGGTGTATGAAACCACATAGCCGTTCAAAATAGCTTGCAGTCGTCTCAGAATAGATAAATAAATGTCCTGCTCTGCTTTCAAGGGAATCTTACACCATTCTTCCTCCTACATAACGCCAATTTTAAGAAACAATGAAGGTAGCGGCGTTGGATAACGATCACCGTCCAAAGTAGACCACAAAGGCTGAATAATATTGGTATATGGTGACTGTTGTGGCCAAGGGAGATGTGAGAACTTATCCTCGTCCTCACAAAACCGGTCATGGACGAAGCGAATTATGCGAACAGGATCCCTGTCTTCTTGGAATGCAGCATCACCATTGGGGAACAAACATTGTGCCATGGGATGAACCTGATAAGCCAAAATGGTCACAAAATCCCTGGCAGTAATGCGACTTTGCACAGCAACCATGAGGCCCATGGAATACCATGATATGGCTGCCCAAATAATTATCGAATCGCCATTATTCACTCTTGGGACGTAAACTCGCCCAGATGTTGGAAACAGTGTGAAACAAGATTCATCCGACCAAATGACTTTCTTCCATTATTCTATAGTCCAGGTCTTATGGCTTCGGCACCATGTTTTCCTGATAGGGCCATTTACATCACTGATAAGCACTTTTGGAATTCCAATTCGTTTCTCTCCTTGTTGAGCTCCCTTCGGGTCGTTTTGATGCTTACAGAGCTCTGCAGTAAGTTTTGCCGCTGCCGTCCTCTTATTTTTCGTCACAAATTTCCTCAAAGACCATCTGTCACGAACACTCAACACGCAGTTTTGTCTGCGTTATCACTTAACAGTTGATGTTTTACCGCTTTCTCTATATGCGTTATAAATCTTGAAACACCAAATGCTTTGGCTCCCTCGGTTACGGAAGCACCCGCTATAAGAGCACCAACGCCAAGCTCGAATCCATTTAGCTGAAGCATAATGCACCCACAACTACACAAATCTCCCTTATGACCACGACTGGTACTTGAAACGTATAACGGACATTGCACAGTTGCCGTTCGTGGTCAGATACGACAGCGCAACATGCAGGCTTACCTAGCATCCGCATTTTTTTTTTTTTTCACACGGGCATTTCTCGCAATGTTTCCACGTTTTTGTCCAACCCCACAGGTTTCTGCACAGGCCACAGCGGATTGTGCGTCGTAACAATAATATTAGTTTTCTTTTCTCTTCCATTTACGGTCTAAGGCGCTGCAGTCATGGACTGTGCGGCTGGTCCCGGCGGAGATTCGAGTCCTTCCTCGGGCATGGCTATGCGTGTTCGTCCTTAGGATAATTTAGGTTAAGTAGTGTGTAAGCTTAGGGACTGATGACCTTAGCAGTTAAGTCCCATAAGATTTCACACACATATGAACTTTTTTTTTCTTCCATTTACGTACTGATGTGGATAGATTTGACAGTGTCTAGCAAGAAAATTAGGATTGTGTCAGTATATTCGCATTGTGAAGGGACAGATCAAGATAAGATGGATAGTTTTTATGATGCGCTCAGTGATGCAGTTGTTAGAGTAAAGGACAAGGACAGTGTTCTGCTCATGGGTGATTTTAATGCTAGGATTGCAAATCGAACAGAAGGGTATGAAAAGGTTATGGGTAAATTTGGAGAGGATGTGGAGGCCAACAGGAACGGGAAACAACTCTTGGATTTCTGTGCCAGTATGGGCTTAGTAATCACAAACTGCTTTTTTAAACATAAGAACATTCACCGGTGTACTTGGGAAGGCAGGGGAACCAGATCTGTCATTGTCCATATAATAACAGATCAGGAATTCAGGAAGGCTGTGAGAGACACACATGTATTCAGGGGATTCTTTGATGACACTGATCATCATTTAATCTGCAGCGAAATTGGTATTGTCAGGCCGAAAGTGCAGGAGGTCAGGTCCATATGTAGGAGGTTAAGAGTGGAGAAACTTCAGGATAAGGAAATCAGGCACAAGTACATAATAATGATCTCAGAAAGGTACCAGTTAGTTGAATGTAGTCAATTACAGTCATTGGAAAAGGAATGGACAAGGTACAGGGACACAGTACTAGAAGTGGCTAAAGAATACCTTGGAACAGTAGTGTGTAAAGGTAGGATGAAGCAAACAGCTTGGTGGAATGACACAGTCAAGGCAGCCTGTAAAAGGAAAAAGAAGGCGTATAAAAAATGGCTACATACTAGAACTCAGGTAGACAGAGAAAGTTACGTTGAAGAAAGAAACGAAGCCAAACAGATAGTTGCAGCATCCAAGAAGAAATCTTGGGAAGACTTTGGAAACAGGTTGGAGACTTTGGGTCAAGCTGCTGGAAAACCATTCTGGAATGTAATTAGCAGTCTTCGAAAGGGAGGCAAGAAGGAAATGACACGTATTTTGGACAGGTCAGGAAAACTGCTTGTAAATCCTGTGGATTCCTTGGGCAGATGGAAGGAATATTTTGAAGAGTTGCTCAATGTAGGTGAAAATACGATCAGTAATGTTTCAGATTTCGATGTACAATGGGATAGGAATGAGGATGGAAATATGATCACATGTGAGGAAGTGGTGAAAATGGTCAATAGATTGCAGTGCAATAAAGCAGCTGGGGTGGATGAAATTAAGTCGGAACTCATCAAATACAGTGGAATGTCAGGTCTTAAATGGCTACACAGGATAATTGAAATGGCCTGGGAGTCGGGATAGGTTCCATCAGACTGGAGTAAAGCAGTAATCACACCAATCTTTAAACATGGAAACAGAAAAGATTGTAACAACTACAGAGGTATCTCTTTAATCAGCATTGTGGGTAAAATCTTCTCAGGTATTGTTGAAAGGAAAGTGCGAGTATTAGTTGAGGACCAGTTGGATGAAAATCAGTGTGGGTTTAGGCCTCTTAGAGGTTGTCAGGACCAGATCTTTAGCTTACGGCAAATAATGGAGAAGTGTTATGAATCGAACAGGGAATTGTATCTATGCTTTATAGATCTAGAAAAGGCATATGATCGGGTTCCTAGGAGGAAGTTATTGTCTGTTCTACGAGATTATGGAATAGGAGGCAAACTTTTGCAACCAATTAAAGGTCTTCACATGGATAGTCAGGCAGCAGTTAGAGTTGACGCTAAATTGAGTTCATGGTTCAGAGTAGTTTCAGGGGTAAGACAAAGCTGCAACCTGTCTCCACTGTTGTTCATATTATATATGGATCATATGTTAAAAACAATAGACTGGCTGGGTGAGATTAAGATGTGTGAACACAAAATAAGCAGTCTTGCATATGCGGATGACTTAGTTGTGATGGCAGATTCGATTGAAAGTTTGCAAAGTAATATTTCAGCGCTAGATCAGAAGTGTAAGGACTATGGTATGAAGATTAGCATCTCCAAAACGAAAGTAATGTCAGTGGGAAAGAGATATAAACGGATTGAGTGCCAAATAGGAGGAACAAAGTTAGAACAGATGGACAGTTTCAAGTACTTAGGATGCATATTCTCACAGGATGGCAACATAGTGAAAGAACTGGAAGCGAGGTGTAGCAAAGCTAATGCAGTGAGCGCTCAGCTACGATCTACTCTCTTCTGCAAGAAGGAAGTCAGTACCAAGACTAAGTTATCTGTGCACCGTTCAATCTTTCAACCAACTTTGTTGTATGGGAGCGAAAGCTGGGTGGATTCAGTGTACCTTATCAATAAGGTTGAGGTAACGGATATGAAAGTAGCTAGGACGATTGCAGGTACTAGTAGATGGGAACAATGGCAGGAGGGCGTCCACAATGAGAAAATCAAAGAACTGGGAGTGAACTCTATAGATGTAGCAGTCAGGGCGAACAGGCTTAGATGGTGGGGTCATGTTACACGCATGGGAGAAGCAAGGTTACCCAAGAGACTCATGGGTTCAGCAGTAGAGGGTAGGAGGAGTCGGGGCAGACCAAGGAGAAGGTACCTGGATTCGGTTAAGAATGATTTTGAAGTAATAGGCTTAACATCAGAAGAGGCGCCAATGTTAGCACGGAATAGGGGATCATGGAGGAATTTTATAAGGGGACTATGCTCCAGACTGCACGCTGAAAGGCATAATCAGTCTTAAATGATGATGATGATGATTACGTACTGAGCGAGGGAAATTTGACTGTCTACTGCATATTCCTTTTTATGTGATCTCATCTGTCGTACATCATTCTCCTGACGCCTACGATGGTGACAGCATAATTTATTACGTCCTCTTTCTTCAAGGATTCCCATTTATGTTCGCCGAGCATTTCTCTTGCGCTTTCGTACGGACGACTATGCCGACCTGCTATTATCAGAGTATCGCGTCTCTGAATTCATTCGTTTTCTGTTGTCACGCCTACTTTATAAGGATTGGAAACAACAAAACTGATCGCTCTCGAGTCTTGTAACCGATTTTCTTAGCAGGTGCACTGCCTTTTCCCAGAACCCTTCCAGCAAGTCTTAAGTATTCCGTTCCCCTTTCCTGATACAGGTTTTACGTGACTGTACCATTTCACATCGCTTCTTAGCTTTACCCTTGCCCAAGTCTTTGACCTTTAATCTTGCAATCTGGTAGTATCAGGATGAGATTTTCACTCTGCAGCGGAGTGTGCGCTGATATGAAACTTCCTGGCATATTAAAACTGTGTGCCGGACCGAGAATCGAACTCGAGACTTTCGCCTTTCACGGGCAAGTGCCCTACCAACTGAGCTACCCAAGCGCGACTCACGCCCCTTCCTCACAGCTTTACTTCTGCCAGTATCTCGTCTCCTACCTTCCAAACTTTTCAGAAGCTCTCCTGTGAACCTTGCAGAACTAACACTCCTGAAAGAAAGGATATTGCGGAGACATGGCTTATCCACAGCCAGGGGGGATGTTTCCAGAATGAGATTTTCACTCTGCAGCGGAGTGTGCGCTGATATAAAACTTCCTGGCAGATTAAAACTGTGTGCTGGATCGAGATTCGTACTCGGGACCTTTGCCTTTCAGGTTCTTTCCCTTTGTTACAGGCATCTTACGGCTATCTACATTGATGAGAGATGGCATTCGTTACTTAAAGCGATAACTTTCACCTAGACTTTCTGTAACACTGTACGATCGTCGAATGGTAACACTTTCTTGTAGACAGCAACATCGTCGGTGAACAATCTCGTATTGCTGCTGATCTTATCAGATAAATAGTTTATTTATACTGAGAACATTAGTGGCACTATTACGCTTTCTTGGATCGCACTGTGATGGATCTGTAATGCCCACTCACAAAATTACAGGGTGTTCATGGAGCCCCTCATCACGTCCGTCTTAGTGGGTCCGTCCCGATAGCTGAGTGGTCAGCGTGACGGATTACCGTCCTACGGGCGCGGGTTCGATTCCCGGTTGGGTCTGAGACTTTCTCCTCTCAGCGACTGGGTGTTGTGTCGTCATCATCATTTCATCCCCATCCGGCGCGCAAGTCGCCCAATGTGGCGTCGAATGTAGTAAGACCTGCACCAAGGCGGTCGTACCTGCCCCGCAAGGGGCCTCACGGCCAATGACGCCAAACGCTGATTTCCATTTCTTTATTAGCGAAACATTTTGAGTTTTTTTGAGTATGATAGAAGAGAATGCACACAATAGAAGAAAGAAGAGATATTACTGATCGGCTGCGTCTGGGACTGCCTGAGTGCCTCTTTTCTTGGGTGCTGGATTGGCCGTACATCGCCAATACCTTCAGCTTCCCGCTTACCCGATTTGACCTCATTGGACTTTCTCACTAGGGGATGTTTCTTGTCCGAGGTGCGTCAAGTAAAAATCAGTAATCTTCAACAATTGAAAAATCACAGTTTTGGAAGTGTGGAACAAAGATCACCAGCCAGCTATGTCAGCAAGGACGTTTCGAGTTACACGACCACCGAGCGAGGTGACGCAGTGGTTACACACTGGACTCGCACTCGGGAAGACGACGGTTCAATCCCGCGTCCGGCCATCCTGATTTAGGTTTTCCGTGATTTCCCTGAATCGCTCCAGGCAAATGCCGGGATGGTTCCTTTGGAAGGGCACGGCCGATTTCCATCCCCGTCCTTCCCTAATCCAATGAGACCGATGACCTCGCTGTCTGGTCTCCTTCCCCAAAACAACCCCAAGTTACACGACTGATGGTATTTACGCTTACATTTACGGGATTATCATACTGAAATGAGCTACATTTGTATGGATCTTTTTGTAGTTTATAGTCCAAAATTACGAGTTCAAGTGGAAAATCGAAAGTGACTTTACAAATGCCCTGTATTTTATATACAGTTTTTCACCCTAACAAGCTATGATTTTCGCTCCACTCCCACAAGACGAGTACCCTCTTCTGTTTCATGAAAATAGTAATTGACCTAGTGTTGGCAAATACTGACTGCGAGAGTAAGCTTGAAAGACAGATTGTAGCCGTTGGTCGACAGATGGCAATATGTACAACGTTACGCAATGACATAAATAATAAGTTCTGTCGTATATAGACGTGGTTGGAGACCATGGTTGTTGTATAAAATAAATTGTTGATGGTGTAGAGCAACCAGCCACAAACTGATCTTAAGCTACTTTATTCAAAAAGTACCGTTACCGGTTTCGAATTTTCTTACATCAGCAGACGGATAAACAATAATTTACATATTACAAACGTGTAGCCAAAATGCTTTCGTCACATATCTGTGTTGAAAAGCATCTTAGTGAAATGTCCATCTGGCGCATTTGTGCTAGCAGTTTTGTTGCAATGAAATACGTCCCCAATTATGCTTGTATTTTCAGTCACAAAAGTTGTACTGCATTGTAAACCACTTTCTTCTGGGCACAAAACGAATTTTCAATGTACACCACATGCTTTGATTCATAGCACATGCTGTTGTGGCCTTCAGTCCAGAGACTGGCTTAATGCAGCTCTCCATGCTACTCTATCCTGTGCAAGCTTCTTCATCTCCCAGTACCTACTGCAACCTACATCTTTCTGAATCTGCTTAGTGTATTTATCTCTTGGTCTCCCTCTACGATTTTTACCCTCCACGCTGCCCTCCAATACTAAATTGGTGATCCCTTGATTCCTCAGAATATGCCTTACCAACCGATCCCTTCTTCTAGTCAAGTTGTGCCACAAATTTCTCTTCTCTACAATTATTTTCAATACCTCATCATTAGTTATGTGATCTACCCATCTAATCTTCTGCTTTCTTCTGTAGCACCACATTTCGAAAGCTTCTTCTACTCTCTTCTGGTCTAAACTACTTATCGTCCACGTTTCACACTCCACTCAAATACTTTCAGAAACGACTTTCTGACACTTAAATCTATACTCGATGTTAACAAATTTCTCTTCTTCAGAAACGCTTTCGTTGCCATTTTCAGTCTACATTTTATATCCTCTCTACGTCGACCATCATCAATTATTTTGCTCCCCAAATAGCAAAACTCATTTACTACTTTAAGCGTCTCATTTTTTAATCTAATTCCCGCAGCATCACCCGACTTAATTCGACTACATTCCATTATCCTCGTTTTGCTTTTGTTGATGTTCATCTTATATCCTCCTTTCAAGACACTGTCCATTCCGTTCAGCTGCTGACAGAATTACAATGTCATCGGGTAACCTCAAAGTTTTTATTTCTTCTAACATCGGGGATAGGCTACAACCCTGTCTCATTCCCTTCCCAACCACTGCTTCACTTTCATGCCCCTCGACTCTTATAACTGCCGTCTGGTTTCTGTACAAATCGTAAATAGCCTTCGCTCCCTGTATTTTACCCCTGTACCTTCAAATTTTGAAAGAGAGTATTCCAGTCAACGTTGTCAAAAGCTTTCTCTAAGTCTACAAATGCTAGAAACGTAGGTTTGCCTTTCCTTAATCTATTTTCTAAGGTAAGTCGTAGGGTCAGTATTGCCTCACGTGTTCCAACATTTCTACGGAATCCAAACTGATCTTAACCTTCACATAACAAAAAGTCGCAAGGAGTTAAGTCACACGATTTTGATGGCCTTTGTTAGTTGATCTGCGGGTAGTGAATCTAACAGGTGGCACCAACCTGCTCAAACTACAACTCATGACGTAAATGAAATGTAATTCGCAGTTGCGAATATGGATAACCATCAGCAATATATAATGGAATTACAATGAAAATTGGTGTCGAACTAGGATTAGAACCCTAATTTCACGTTTATCGCAGGTGGACGCATTACTCGCATTACCATGTGGCTAGCCGAGCACGACTTACGACAAGACCCAAAGTACCATACGTCAACCACGTGTCTACAACCTGTACTCGTACATCCATTATATATATTCCCGTTCAGGGGTGACATTTCACTTGAAGTCGTTCGCTGGTGTCAGCGGATAAATACGATACTGCAGTGCCTGTGTTAGTCCGAATTACAATGTAATGTTCCTCCGGACATTCAAATGGTTCAAATGGCTCTAATCACTATGGGACTTAACATCTGAGGTCATCAGTCCCCTAGAACTTAGAACTACTTAAAACTAACTAACCTAAGGACATCACACACATCCATGCCCGAGGCAGGATTCGAGCCTGCGACCGTAGCAGCAGCGCGGTTCCGAATTGAAACGCCTAGAATCGCTCGGCCTCAGCGGCCTGCTCTCCGGACATTGATGCATGTCCAAAGGATAGATTAACGTGCGGATCATAACACCATTCATCTGACTGTCCAGAAAAACAGCAACCGTGTATACAGATTTCCTTAATGAGATATGTTTATACAGTACGATTAAGAGTCGACGGAATTGCAACTGTATGGTGAAACAGATAATCAGGAGATTACAGAAAATTTGTTTAAGAGTCGGATGTACTTGATAAATTGAGTTCATACAGAGCAGGCGCCCAACCATTTCCTGAACTGAGGTCTATGTTCGAAGTGGTTGTAGAAAAAAAAAAACATAATCCGAAAACTGCGTCCTGTGCAAAAATTTAAGTCGCACTCCCTAGTGTGGTATAAATTTTGGGGTATGTACTGGTAGATTGTAGCAATATAAACGGGCGATGTTCTTGCGAAACACTCTTGACTAAATTCAGAGAACTTGGATTGGAGGAACGCTGCGCGACAATTCCGTTGCCACCAGCGTATATCTCGGGCAGGGATCATCAAAGTAAGATATCTGGGCACGTACTGGGGCGTATAGACTTTCTCCTCTCTCAGTACGTAAATGGGATAGCACAAAAAACAGCCAACATTGGTGCGAAGTACCCTTCGACATCCACTGGACAGTGGCTTGCCGAGTGCATGAACTTCCTTTATCCGGACATCAGTCTGGATCGCCGGTTCACCAGGATCTTTTATTCCAATTAACTGTACAGTATTTGATACTCCGGAAGTAATAGTAGCAACAATCGACGACGACAAGAAATCATTACATTTGAATCCAACCAACAGCCGTACACGGATCAAATCTTCCGTTAACATCGAATTGTACAGTACTGTACTTCCTCCATTTGTTGCGCGTGTACAGTGACATCAAAATGGAAAAAGATGATAGTGTCCATAGACAAAAAATTAGATGCGCTGCATAATTGCTGAAAGGCGTTGATTTATATAGAGGCTACCACGCAGCTGGATAAAGTAATGGTTTATCTGGAATATCGGGAGGAAACAACTTCAGCCGAACAAATACCTCTATTCGATTTTCTCAATTCCATAGGGTCATTCATTATTATGTCCCTATTTGTATTTTACTGCTTTTCTACCACAAACGATGTATGATCAATCAGTCTACCATTATATTATGTTCTATTCTATGACAGTATGTAATTGTTACGTATTTGTTGTTAGTTGCAGCTGTAACCACAAATTAAGTGAAGATGGTGCAGAGACTACACATTTCTGACCGTGCCTGCATTGCAGCTAGGGTGGAAGTATGGCAGTCGCCTGTAATGGTGCAACGCTGGTGGGGACGGGAGAGGGGAAGACACGCGAGTCTGAACGTGAAAATAATGGAGACCACATGTGAATTTGTTGCGTATCGTTTCGCTTACCCCCAAAGGGGTGCTGCATCCCGAAAGAGAGTTGTCACTGAAGAGGCTAAAGCCAGCGCTGCTACAGCTTTTGCGTGAAGTCCCATTAAGTCCTGAGACAATATCAGAGGGAAACTGGTTTATCACATGGTTCGGTCCGACAGATAACGAAGAAGAACGATTGGAAACTTTGGAACTACACTTTGCCCAAGTACTGTCATGGGAAACTGTGATGTTAGGACAGAGCTTGCTGAATCCACATTGTAATGTTCGAAGAAGAACCAGAAAACCTGATTAACATTTTTAGGTCAGACGAAATCGTGTTCCATGTGGGCGGGTTCATAAATCACCGTAACTGTCATTACTGGTGTGTTAGTAACGGCAGTCCTAGACATACAATTGAAAAATTTCAGTCACGTCCTCCGTTGACTCTGTGATGTGGTGTGTTATTTATGTAATACTCTTATCGGCCCTTACATTCTTCGTGAAACAGTTAATGCGCATAGCTACATGCATATGCAAGAAACTTTTGTTCCTTCCATTGTTTTCACCTGGACGCTGTGGACAATGTGCGTTTTGTGCACGATGGTGCAGCTCCCCACTTTCCGTTGATTCCGCGAGAATGGCTTGGCTATGGTTTTCCAGGCCGCATTATTGGACGTCGTGGAAGTCAAGATTTGATCCCATTGGATTTTTTCCTCTGGGGATATTTGAAAAAGAAAGTATATGCCAGAAAATCTCGTGACTTGGGCACTTTAGATGGAGCCATTAAGGGAAGAATGTGCGCAGGTAGCAGACGATATGTTGCAGTGGTCTCTCAGGAACGTTGCTCTCCGACTGCAACGGTGGGCTACTAGTGCTGGTTCCTATGTGGAAATATGAAATGGCAAGGACAACAGTACGCAACCGAACTTATAGCAATCATGTAACACTGTTAATAAGTGAATAATAGTTATATAAAACTAGGAATATAACAGTGACTTATCCGTATAATTTTCGGGATTGGAATAGTCGCTGAAAAGGTGCCACACTTCAAGCGATCACAATCGCGGCATCGCGATGAATGAAGGTGCACCAAAATAAAAACTGGATGTCACACATGCGACATAAATCTGTTGTTTTTGGAACTGTCTTGCAACCAGCCTATGAGACATACTAGCTGTTAGATTAATTTTAAATATTTGGCTGCAGTAGCATTTTACGCTGTTCATTATCGTAGAAGACGTAACCGCCTACGAAAATTGTGGATTCATCCAATTATTATTAGGAATAATTCAAGTGAAGCAAAGTATGTGTTGTTACACTATAAACTTGTGGATAATCCAGATAAAATATTTCATTATTCCTTATGCTTGTAGCACTTTTCTACTTAATGTTGTCGAATATTAAGACGAACTTACGAAAGAAGGAAACGATGTTATGTGACTGTTTTGGTGCAAAGAAAAAACGTGCTGTAATATTCTATCTTCAACACAGAGTCTTAATAATTTGGAGATTTTGTGTTGTGGAGACAGGCATATTTCCCCACGTCAATTTTCTGTCCAGATGGATCATTTGGATGACGCGTACTACACAGTTTCCGGACAGTATCACACACGGACGAAACAGAACACTGCTGCCAGACTAAAAACAACTTAGTGTGGCAGGGATACCAACCACAATTTCCGCGAAAAAATTGGCGCTGGTTCATTCAAAAGCGATAATCGCTGGCGGAAACTTCGCGTAGAGGCAGTTTCAGTCCAGTGTGGCACGAACCCTTTTAATCGGTTGCTTCTTTTTCTGGCGAGACAAAAACCGATTCGGCTTCATCGGTGTAAATCGCCTGGTCAAATAGTTCAAAATGTATGTGACAACTATGTATAATTTGTGTATTTACATGAAAATAATTGTAATAATTTATATTGATGGTGTTTAACCCATGTCATTGTAATTATTTTCTGATTTTCAGATTAGAATGTTTTTCGATCAACTGAATGACGTATGTCCCGATAAAAGGTTTCGCTGCATATTTGTTGATGTAGATGTTGAGAACTCAGAACGTCCTTGTAGACTGGCTCTAAATGTTGAAAAGAGTCCTTGCAGTGCGCAAAGCTGTGAATACAATGGAGGGACTGTTCTGGCATTTCGCGCTGCAAATACTCACGGTACCCGTTCTGAATGGGCGGAGGACTACTCTGTAGGTGGCCGAATTCAAGGTAAACAACCCACGGCTGCAGATGTACCCACTTGTCTGTATGCATTAACAGTTCTGCCTCGCCGGAATCTAGCGAGGCTGCGTAAAAATTAGAAGCTGAACTCAAAATTTGTAAGAACTGATGTGAAAATGTGTTATCTTCCAAATCCGTATGGCGTTACATGAACGTAAGAACCCAAACGGTGTAACTAATTTACAAGTTCCGTTGTCTGGCCCTCTCGCATCAGACCACCACTCACGCCAAGTCATTCCTCTGTTGTTCGAAAGTGCACCAACACTTCCACACCTTACATTTCTGCACACTTTTCATGTAGGTGTACACTGTCTGAAGCTTGCTTTCAGCAGCCAACGTCTGAAGACGTTTGATGCAACTCTCTACGTCAGTCTAACTTGCGCAAGCCTCTTCATTTCTGCGTAACTACTGCATCTTACGTCTTCCTCCAATATTTATTTTTAAACACAATTCCTTCCATTACCAAACTGACGATTCAATGATGCCTCAGGATATGTCATGTCAACTGATCTCAACTTTTAGTCGAGATCTGCCATAAATTTATTTTTTCTACTATTCGGTTCAATACGTGCTCACTGATTATTCAGTCTATGGCACTAATTTTTAACAGATTTCTGTAGCATCACATTTCAAAAGCATCTATCTTAACTGCTTACCGTCCACGTTTCACTTTCGTACAGTGGTTTAACTCCATACAAATACCTTCAGAAAAATATTCCTAACACTTAAATTTATATTCCATGCAAACAACCTTCACTTTGTCAGAAATATTTTCCTTGCTGTAGCCAGCCTACACTTTGTATCCTCTCTACTTCAGCCAACATTTATTTTGCTGCCCAAATAGCAAAACACATGGACTATTTTTAACGTCTCATTTTCTGATCTGCACTGAAGCACCAAAGAAACTGGTACAGGCACGCATATTCAATTACAGGGATATGTAAACAGGCAGAATGAAGCGCTGTGGTCATCAACGCCTCTATAAGACAAGTGTGTGGCGCAGTTATTAGATCGGTTGCTGCTGTTACAATGGCAGGTCATCAAGATTTAACTGAATTTGAACTTGGTGTTATAGTCAGTGCACGAGCGATGGGATATAGCATCTCCGAGGTAGCGATAAAGTGGGGATTTTCCCATACGACCATTTCACGAGTGTACCTTGAATATCAGGAAAATCCGATAAAGCAACAAATCACCGACATCGTTACTGCTGCAAAAAGGTCCTGCAATAACGGAACCAACACCGACTGAAGAGAATCGTTCAACGTGACAGCAGTGCAACCCTCCCGCAAATTGCTGCAGATTATAATGCTGGGCCATCAATGAGTGTCAGCGTGCGAACCATTCAACAAAACATAATTGACATGGGTTTTCGGAGCTGAAGGCTTGATGACAGTACAATACAAAGTTTTACGCCTTTCCCGAGCACGTCAACACCAAAATTGGACTGTTGATGACTGGAAACATGTTGCCTGGTCGGACGAGTCTCGCTTAAAATTGCATCGGGCGGATGGACGTGTATGGGTATGGAGACAACCTCATGAATCCATGGACCCTGCATGTCAGCAGGGAACTGTTAAAGCTGGTGGAAGCTCTGTAATGGTGTGCGGCATGTGCAGTTGCAGTTATATGGGACCCCTGATACGTGTAGATACGACTCTGATAGGTGACACGTACGTAAGCATCCTGTCTGATCACCTGCATCCATTCACATCCATTGTGAATTCCGACGGACTTCGGCAACTCCAGCAGGGCAGTGCCACACTCCATACGTCCAGAATTGCTATAGAATGGCTCCAGGAACACTCTTATGTGTTTAAACACTTCTGCTGACCACCAAACTCCCAAACATGAATATTATTGAGCATATCTGGGATGCCTTGCATCGTGCTGTCCAGAAGAGATCTCCACCCCATCGCACTCTTACGGATTTATGGACATCCTTGCAGAATTCATGGTGTCGGTTCCCTCCAGCACTACTTCAGACAGTATTCGAGTCAAAGCCACGTCGTCTCTGGGTACCCCCGGAGCTCCTGCATGATAATAGGTGGGCATACCAGTTTCTTTGGGTCTTCAGTGTAATTATAAGGGGCATGCAAACGAAAATGAGACACACGAAAAAGTAAATAAACTGTTTTATTATTTCAAAAATAATCGCCATAACTGTTAATACGTTTTCCACGGTATAAAACAAGAAAATCAATGCCTTCATGGAAAAGTGTTTATGGTTGCCTACGAAACCAAAATTTGCACCTCTTCGTCCGAATCAAATCGACAGCCACGAATGTCTTTCTTCGAGGCTCCAAAAATATGGAAAAACAAACGCACGGGGAGAGATCGGGACTGTATGTAGGATGCGTAAGGGCTTCCCAGCAAAACTTCTGCAGCGTAGTCGAAACAACCTTACCAACACATAGCCTAGGCCCACAGTGTTACGAATTCTTTTCTAAAGGAATTTGTCTGAGTGTACCCTTCTAAGTAAGTGAAACGTGAAAGATAAGCAGATCAGACAAGAAGGAAACAGAAGCTCTTGAAATGTGGTGCCGCAGATTAATACTGAAGATTAAATGAGCAGATCACTTAAGTAACGTGGAGGTACTGAACAGAATTGGGAAGAAAACGAATTAGTGGCATAACTGGACTAAAGGAAAGGATTGATAGGACACATTCTGAAGCATCAAGGAATCGTGGATTTAGTGTTGGAGGGAAATGTGGGGGGGGGGGGGAGGTAAAAATTGCTGAGGGAGACTGGAAGACGAGTACACAAGCACATTCAAAAATGAGGGTTGCAGTATGTAGTGTTGGGAGAAGAGCCAACACCGAGTTGCTAGAGGAGGCCGAAATGCACGCTTTTAAGCTCACGCAAATTGGCGTGAGGTCTGGAACATTACAAGGAAATGAGAACTTAGAAAAACGGACGCAGTTGCTGTAATACTTAACTTTAATCCATAATAGTAGAACATCTCTCTTGACTGTACATGCTTCACAAATATCAATATAACTGGTAATGGCGCCTTGCTAGGTCGTAGCAAATGACGTAGCTGAAGGCTATGCTAACTATCGTCTCGGCAAATGAGAGCGTATTTGTCAGTGCAGCATCGCTAGCGAAGTCGGCTGTACAACTGGGGCGAGTGCCAGGACGTCTCTCTAGACCTGCCGTGTTGAGGTGCTCGATCTGCAATCACTGACAGTGGCGACACGCGGGTCCGACGTATACTAATGGACCGCGCCCGATTTAAAGGCTACCACCTAGCAAGTGTGGTGTCTGGCGGTGACACTACACAGTAGTTATTTAGAGATGAAGATTGGTTCAAATGGCTCTGAGCACTATGGGACTTAACATCTATCAGTCCCCTAGAACTTAGAACTACTTAAACCTAACTAACCTAAGGACACCACACAACACCCAGTCATCACGAGGCGGAGAGGAGATGAAGAGTTTTGCACAGGATGGAGTAGTGTGCAGAGCTGTATCTAACCAGTCTTTCAACTGGTGACCACAGCAACAAACTATTATTACTCTACTACATACAAAGAAGTTTTTCAAAAACCAGTTAAAAGTTAAAAACATTTTGACACTGAACCCATTGGCATTTAATACAACTTTTCCTTAGAAGACAAGCGATTTAAAACTACAACATAGTGCACAGCTGACATAGTATGATTTAACAATTCACAAATGATTGTGTTGTGTAAGAACGAATGTAGTCTGATTAAAATTACTTGATAGTTGGCACAAGTGTTGTAGCTGGTAGTAGTAGAACAACAGTGTTGTGGCCCCACTCTGCATTGTTGCCAAATTTATTCAAGATGTCAGATCCAAGACAGCAGCAATAGAAGTGGCAACATCGCAATGACGTCATGGCGGGAAGTTCAAATTTTGGTGGGAAAATAGGTCAACTGGGCTACCTCCACTATCCTAACCCCTCTCCCCCTCTCCCCCCCTCCACAAGAAAATGGCGGGAAGCGCAATTTTGGTGGAAAAAAAGGTCACTTGGGTCACCTCCACTAACCTAAGAAAATGGCTGGAAAAGAGACCACTTGGGCTACCTCCACTAAGAAAATGGCTGGGAAAAAGGTCACTTGGGCTACCTCCACTAACCTAAGTCGTCCGGCCGCCACCTCTTCCTTGGAATTCACAGGAAAAGGACTCATCCTGTGCTGGGCTGCCGGATAGGATGGACATAAGTCTTTATTTTGCATGCAGTGTTTATTTAAACAGTTTGAGGTGTCATAGGCAGCAGCTCCATGCAGTTTTCTCACCATGAGGTCTGGAGCCCAACTGACCTAGTACACAGTACTGCCATCAGAGGGCACTGTCATCCCATGGTGGTCTGGGGAAAAATGGTGAGAAAAGGAATTGAGCCTGTGTCCAGATGCTGGGGAGAGGAAGGAGTGTACTTTATTTACTTTGGTACAGTTTTTTTAGGGTTGAATTTGAAATAGTATGTTTATTACAGTGATACAAAACACTCGCCCTGACATGCTTGGGGTCAGAGTAAATAGCCTACAGACCTGCAAACTATTGGTAAATCACCGGAATAATGCAGTACACTGCTGTGCACACATGAAAACAACTCGTAAATTGTAAAAACAATGCACGTATAATGCTCTGAAAACACGCTTTGCTAATTGTAAACTGTCGTCATAATGCACTGCACAGCCTACAGACCTGCAAACTACTCATAAATCACCGAAATAATGCAGTACACTAATGTACAGAAACGAAAGTAAGTCGTAAATTGTCAAAATAATGCTTGTAAAACGCTATGCAAACACGCTCACTAATGATAAACTGTCGAAATAATGCACTGCACAGACCACAGCCATGTTCACAAAATAATGCAACAGACACATCCACTACTTGTGAAATTGTAAAAAAATAATGCATGTGTAACGCTATGCAAAACGCTCACAACGCCTAAACAGCCGAAAATAATGCAGTGCACAAACACTCATTGCACGGAGAAACACTTTCGAACTATCAGTAAGAAATCCGACCGCAACGTATCAACGAACTGTTAGCCTACAGAGCTACAAGGCGTGCACTCCGGACGGCGCGCAAGCTCGTCCCACATGCGAGACGTCTCTGGGCCGCGCGCACGTGTTTACTGTTGCTGGCGCAATGCCTTTCTACCTGCGGTCCAGCGAAGACCTAATTGCCGAGCTACTCACCATCCTAGGCGCAGATAAAAGGTTGACAGAGTTATACTGACACCATAGGTCTATGTAAATAAGAGCCAAGTCTCCCCCTGAATGCACTATAGAAATCTGTTGCAATGCTTCCCAGAATAGGACAAGGTGCATTCTCCCTAGCGATACTAACGGGACATGCGAGATGCCTCCGGCTGCGTATGTGTTTACCCGGCCAGCATGCATACCTGCCGGCTACAGACCCCAACTATCAATTAGATGTAATCGAACTATAGTATCGATAATATCCACGCTAGGTATCCACCTGGCCCGTTGCTGGGCGACCAGGAACGGAACACTGCAGACGTAAACAGCTGCAGGCTGGATATAAGTCCTTGGCTAGATATAGATTCTATCACGCAACAGTGGCAGCTGGACACCTGTTTCGATGTATCCTACTGAAGTTTGTTGTAAGAAAACTTTTAAGATTTGTTTCTGGCTATAACTTTAGTTTTAGTGTTTACGTTTTTAATCTTTAATGTTTTTTGGCATTCTCATTGCAACAGCTAACCTCACGCGACTACTAGTATCTGAATTGTACGTGATTTATAAAAAAATTAAGTAATGAAACGCCGCTTAGAGGCGACCTTTAATATAAGTTCCGCCTATTGGTTGCTTGAACAGTGTGCCGTAAATCTAAACTGTGCTGTCTATGCATCCCTTGTATTTTTAGCGAATTTCAGGCATTCAGGCAAACCTTAAATTACGGGTTGTTCAAAAAGTCTCTCCGCAGTGCCGTATGAGTGTTAGCCGCGCGTGCCGTATGATTCGCCTGCCTGGGTTACTTCCCTTCAAGTGGACTCTCCCAACATTCCATTGTTTTGTTTATCTCAGCCAGCGTCAATAGTATCGTTGATGTGTGTCGTTACATGTTGACGTGAACGTTTAAGTTTCGTTCCTTTGTTCATTTGTTTCGTTTTGCCACTGTTAAAATGCTAACCATTGAAGAACGTGTGTTTTTAGTCGAACAACTGTTCAAAGCTGGCGGTAAATACACAGTTTCAGTTCGTCAAACATTTAATTCAGTTCTCCCGGAGACAACACTCCCACATAGCGACACTGTGCGATAGTTGATTGATAAATTTCGAAATACGGGTTCAGTGACAGATGCACCGAGAAATGGTCGTCCTAGCGTAATGTCTGAGAATAAACTACTCGATATTTCTGATAAAATGTCCGTGAGTCCGAACAAGTCAGTAAGAAAACTCGCCCAGGAAATCGATGTTAGTTTTGGAACGGCCCACACAGTTGTACGGAAAAAATTAGAACTTTTCCCATACAAAGGGACAGTCGTGCAAGAACTGAAAAATAATGATCATGGCAAGAGACTGCATTATTGTCAATGGCTCAAAAATTTCGTTCAACAGAATGGAAGGGATATTCTTAATGAAACGTTTTTCACTGATGAGGCGTGGTTTCATTTATCCGGGTACATGAACTCGCAAAATTCTCGTATGTGGAGTACTGCAAATCCGTTGTGTATTCATGAGGAAAATAGGAGTTTGAATTGCAATTTCTACACGTCGGATTGTGGGTCCCATATTTTTCAACGAAACAATAAACGAACAACGATACTGCAGTGATATTCTGTACCCATTCATAGGAGAACTTGTGTTAAGTGAAATACTGAACGGTTATTTTCAACAAGATGATGCAACAGCGCATACAGCTCACGTTTCAATGTCACTGCTTGCTGATGTTTTTGGTGATCGCATAATTTCACAGGGACTTTGGTCTCCACGATCGCCTGACCTAACATCACCTGACTTTTTCTTCTGGGGTGCAGCGAAAGCAACTGCCTATAAAAACCGTCCAAAATCCATCGATGAATTGAAAACTGCAATATCCACTTTCACTGCTTCTGTTACAGAAGAAATGTTACAGCTTGTGTTTGGAAACATGATTAGACGAATTGAATTGTGTATTCAGCAACAGGGGGGACACTTTCAACATTTAATGTGAAAATTTGTAAGTAAAAATGAATATTCAATAAATTAATAACTTGTATTTCACTGAGCTTCATTTCGGTATATTCACTGCGGCGTACGGCACGCGCGGCTCGGCACTGCGGAGAGACTTTTTGAACACCTCGTATATATGTGTGTGTGTGTGTCCGTCTGTCTGTGGTTTTGGACGTGTCCGAACGAACAGACACCTTGTTCGATCCAACGGCCCTATAATCAGTCGTTCAAAGGTTTTTTAAATAACTTTAGCTGAATTTGAGCATTGATATGTACCCAACTGGGACTCGAACCCTGTGACGTTCCGTTCAAAAGAGTGGGATGAATGAGGAAAGTCAAGATCGCATTTGATTATCCCACATGAGACAAACCAAATGCGATTCACTGGGAAAGGATATGATGAAGAGCGGTATTGAGCACTGTGTGGCTCAGATTGGATCTTTGGCTCACTGTTGCCCTAGAGTATGAGACACATACGTCAGCTTCAGAGCCCTGCAGTAGCTCGAATGCTTTATATACAATAATGCCTTATAAACATTAATTGCCAGTGTCCTTACATCCTAACTTATTGCACATGCGAATAATAAATAACATGAAGTTCAACTGGTTGCATTAATTAAAATATATCATATCAGGTGATGTCACAGTTAAATGATGTAGTCGAGCAAGAAGATTTTTACTGGAATGATTGGTTTATTGATTCAGTAGCTCTTTGAAATGACTAAAGGTGGCCGTGCTACATAAATTATTTAAATCATTAATAATAAAATAAAACCCACAGTGAAACTTGCTATAGTGCGTTAATATGGAAACATATCGGATTCACCAATACTAACTGTTCATAGAGCTCTACATGCCAACATGTCTCAAAAATGGTTCAAATGGCTCTAAGCACTATGGGACTTAACATCTGAGGTCATCAGTCCCCTAGACTTGGAACTACTTAAACCTAACTAACCTAAGGACAGCACACACATCCATGCCCAAGGCAGGAATCGAACCTGCGACCATAGCAGCTCTTGGTTCCGGACTGAAGCGCCTAGAACCGCTCGACCACAGTGGCCGGCTACAACACATCTCAGCTGCGGAACTTTCACTGAGTCCCACATCACACGAGTATACGAGGGCTGTCCAGAAAGTAAGTTCCGGTCGGTTGCGAAAAGGACACCACAGTGGAAACCCAATGAAGCTTTGCACAGATGTGTTGGCTAGTGTCTCTAGTATGACTGTAGATCGCATTAATACGCTCTTTTCAGTTGTGAGCGCACTGTGAGCGAGTAAAGGTGTCTAGAACAACGATATCTCCTGTCAAGTAGGAGGGCCTGCTGAGACGCTTCGCCTTAATAAATGCAGCCCACCTAACACGACTGCCACGCACTTCCTTCCTCGTGGCAATTCTCAGTCGCGCTCTGCAGGGGCAGTGAAGACACTCCTGCAGCCTTTTCGATGGGAAGTGTACGATCACCCACAACACAGCCCTAATTGGCTCGTCCTGAGTACATAAAAAGCTGGATACGAAGACAACACTTGGGCACAGGCTACTCGCCTTAGGCCAGCGTAGAGAATTATCAGAAAGCACAGGCGACTGCCTTCTATGAAGATGGTGTTGGAAATTTGGTATAACGCTCCAACAAATGTCTAAGTCGGAGCGGCGACTGTGTAGAGAAGTATCTGGAAAGAGTAGCAAGTAAAATGTTTCTGATTTTCACTGTGGTTTCCATTTAGTGACCGATCGGACTTACTTTCT